>NC_090421.1:24552510-24866374 GCF_036365525.1 Heterodontus francisci
GAGCTTCACAAACACAAACACAAACACCACAGCCCAGGCCCTGAGCTTCACAAACACAAACACAAGCACCATAGCCCAGGCCCTGAGCTTCACAAACACAAACACAACAGCCCTGTCCATGAGCTTCACAAACACAAACACAAACACCACAGCCAAGGCCCTGAGTTTCACAAAAACAAACACAAACACCACAGCCCAGGCCCTGAGCTTCACAAACACAAACACAACAGCCCAGACCCTGAGCTTCACAAACACAAACACCAACACCAACAAAACAGCCCAGGCCCTGAGCTTCACAAACACAAACACAAACACCACAGCCCAAGCCCTGAGCTTCACAAACACAAACACAAACACCACAGACCAGGCCCTGAGCTTCACAAACACAAACACAACAGCTCTGGCCCTGAGCTTCACAAAAACAAACAAAAACACAAGCACTACAGCCCAGGTCATGAGCTTCACAAACACAAACACAACAGCCCAGGCGCTGAGCTTCACAAACACAAACACAACAGCCCAGACCCTGAGCTTCACAAACACAAACACAACAGCTCAGGCCATGAGCTTCACAAACACGTACACAAACACAACAGCCCAGGCCCTGAGCTTCACAAACACAAACACAACAGTCCAGGCCCTGAGCCTCACAAACACAAACACAGCAGCCCAGGCCCTGAACTTCACAAACACAAACACAAACATAACAGTCCTGGCCCTGAGCTTCACAAACACAAACACAACAGCCCAGGCCCTGAGCTTCACAAACACAAACACAAACACAACAGCCCAGGCCCTGAGCTTCACAAACACAAACACAAGCACAAACACAACAGCTCAGGCCCTGAGCTTCACAAACACAAACACAAACACAACAGCCCAGGTCCTGAGCTTCACAAACACAAACGCAAACACTACAGCCCAGGCCCTGAGCATCACAAACACAAACACAAACACAACAGCCCAGGCCCTGAGCTTCACAAGCACAAACACCACAGCCCAGGCCCTGAGCTTCACAAGCACAAACACAAACACAACAGCCCAGGCCCTGAGCTTCACAAACACAAACAAAACACCACAGCCCAGGCCCTGAGCTTCACAAACACAAACACAAACACAAACACCACAGCCCAGGCCCTGAGCTTCACAAACACAAACACCACAGCCCAGGCCCTGAGCTTCACAAGCACAAACACAAAAGCCCAGACCCTGAGCTTCACAAACAAAAAGAAAAACAACAAATCCCAGGCCCTGAGCTTCACAAACACATACAAAAACACCACAGCCCGGGCCCTGAGCTTCACAAATACAAACACAAACACAACAGCCCAGGCCCCGAGCTTCACAAACACAAACACAACAGCCCAGGCCCTGAGCTTCTCAAACACAAACACAAACACCACAGCCCAGCCCCTGAGCTTCACAAACACAAACACAAACACCAGAGCCCAGCCTTTGAGCTTCACAAACACAAACACAAAAGTCCAGGCCCTGAGCTTCACAAACACAAACACAAACACCACAGCCCAGGCCCTGAGCTTCACAAACACAAACATAAACACAACAGCCCAGACTTTGAGCTTCACAAACACAAACACAAAAGTCCAGGCCCAGAGCTTCACAATCACAAACACAAACACATACAGCCCGTGCCCTGAGATTCACAAACACAAACACCAATACAAACAGCCCGGGCCCTGAGCTTCTCAAACACAAACATAAACACAACAGCCCAGACTTTGAGCTTCACAAACACAAACACAAAAGTCCAGGCCCTGAGCTTCACAAACACAAACAGCCCGGGCCCTGAGCTACAAAAACACAAACAGCCCGGGCAATGAGCTTCACAGACACAAAGACAAACACAAACAGCCCAGGCAATGAGCTTCACAATCACAAACACAAACACATACAGACCGTGCCCTGAGATACACAAACACCAATACAAACAGCGCGGGCCCTGAGCTTCTCAAACACAAACACAAACAGCCGAGGCCCTGACCTTCACAAACACAAACACAAACAGCCCAGGCCCTGAGCTTCACAAACACAAACAGCCCAGGCCCTGAGCTTGACAAACACAAACACAAACACAACAGCCCAGGCCCTGAGCTTCGCAAACACAAACACTACAACCCAGGCCCTGAGCTCCACAAACACAAATACAAACACAACAGCCCAGGCCCTGAGCTTCACAAACACAAACACAACAGCCCAGGCCCTGAGCTTCACAAAGACAAACACAAGAACCCAGGCCCTGAGATTCACAAACACAAACACAAACACAACAGCCAAGGCCCTGAGCTTCACAAACACAAACACTAACACCGCAGCAACATGCCCTGAGCTTCACAAACGATAACACAAACATCACAGCCCAGCCTCTGAGCTTCAAAAGCACAAACACAAACACAATAGCCCAGGCCCTGAGCTTCACAAACACAAACACAACAGCCCATGCCCTGAGCTTCACAAACACAAACACATCACCACATCCCAGGCCCCGAGCTTCACAAACACAAACACCACAGCCTAGGCCCTGAGCTTCACAAACACAAACACCACAGCCCAGGCCCTGAGCTTCACAAATACAAATACAAACACAAACACTAACAGCCCGGGCCCTGAGCTACACAAACACAAGCAGCCCGGGCAATGAGCTTCACAGACACAAAGACAAACACAAACAGCCCTGACCCTGAGCTTCACAAAAACAAACAAAAACACAAGCACTACAGCCCAGGTCATGAGCTTCACAAACACAAACACAAACACAACAGCCCAGGCGCTGAGCTTCACAAACACAAACACAACAGCCCAGACCCTGAGCTTCACAAACACAAACACAACAGCTCAGGCCATGAGCTTCACAAACACGTACACAAACACAACAGCCCAGGCCCTGAGCTTCACAAACACAAACACAACAGTCCAGGCCCTGAGCCTCACAAACACAAACACAGCAGCCCAGGCCCTGAGCTTCACCAACACAAACACAAACATAACAGTCCTGGCCCTGAGCTTCACAAACACAAACACAAACACAACAGCCCAGGCCCTGAGCTTCACAAACACAAACACAAACACAACAGCCCAGGCCCTGAGCTTCGCAAACACAAACACAAGCACAAACACAACAGCTCAGGCCCTGAGCTTCACAAACACAAACACAAACAACAGCCCAGGACCTGAGCTTCACAAACACAAACGCAAACACTACAGCCCAGGCCCTGAGCTTCACAAACACAAACACAACAGCCCACGCCCTGAGCTTCACAAGCACAAACACAAACACCACAGCCCAGGCCCTGAGCTTCAAAAACACAAACACCACAGCCCAGCCCCTGAGCTTCAAAACACAAACACCACAGCCCAGGCCCTGAGCTTCACAAGCACAAACACAAACACAACAGCCCAGGCCCTGAGCTTCACAAACACAAATAAAAACACCACAGCCCAGGCCCTGAGCTTCACAAACACAAACACCACAGCCCAGGCCCTGAGCTTCACAAGCACAAACACAAACACAACAGCCCAGGCCCTGAGCTTCACAAACACAAACAAAACACCACAGCCCAGGCCCTGAGCTTCACAAACACAAACACAAACACCACAGCCCAGGCCCTGAGCTTCACAAACACAAACACCACAGCCCAGGCCCTGAGCTTCACAAGCACAAACACAAAAGCCCAGACCCTGAGCTTCACAAACAAAAAGAAAAACAACAAATCCCAGGCCCTGAGCTTCACAAACACAAACCAAAACACCACAGCCCGGGCCCTGAGCTTCACAAATACAAACACAAACACCACAGCCCAGCCCCTGAGCTTCACAAACACAAACACCAGAGCCCAGCCTTTGAGCTTCACAAACACAAACACAAAAGTCCAGGCCCTGAGCTTCACAAACACAAACACAAACACCACAGCCCAGGCCCTGAGCTTCACAAACACAAACATAAACACAACAGCCCAGGCCCTGAGCTTCACAAATACAAATACAAACACAAACACTAACAGCCCGGGCCCTGAGCTTCACAAACACAAGGAGCCCGGGCAATGAGCTTCACAGACACAAACACAAAGACAAAAACAAACAGCCCAGGCAATGAGCTTCACAATCACAAACACAAACACATACAGCCCGTGCCCTGAGATTCACAAACACAAACACCAATACAAACAGCCCGGGCCCTGAGCTTCTCAAACACAAACATAAACACAACAGCCCAGACTTTGAGCTTCACAAACACAAACACAAATTTCCAGGCCCTGAGCGTCACAAACACAAACACTAACAGCCCGGGCCCTGAGCTACAAAAACAGAAACAGCCCGGGCAATGAGCTTCACAGACACAAAGACAAACACAAACAGCCCAGGCAATGAGCTTCACAATCACAAACACAAACACATACAGACCGTGCCCTGAGATACACAAACACCAATACAAACAGCGCGGGCCCTGAGCTTCTCAAACACAAACACAAACAGCCGAGGCCCTGACCTTCACAAACACAAACACAAACAGCCCAGGCCCTGAGCTTCACAAACACAAACACAAACAGCCCAGGCCCTGAGCTTGACAAACACAAACACAAACACAACAACCCAGGCCCTGAGCTTCGCAAACACAAACACTACAACCCAGGCCCTGAGCTCCACAAACACAAATACAAACACAACAGCCCAGGCCCTGAGCTTCACAAACACAAACACAAACACAACAGCCCAGGCCCTGAGCTTCACAAAGACAAACACAAGAACCCAGGCCCTGAGCTTCACAAACACAAACACAACAGCCAAGGCCCTGAGCTTCACAAACACAAGCACTAACACCGCAGCAACAGGCCCTGAGCTTCACAAACGATAACACAAACACCACAGCCCAGCCTCTGAGCTTCAAAAGCACAAACACAAACACGTAAGCCCAGGCCCTGAGCATCACAAGCACAAACACAAACACAACAGCGCAGGCCCTGAGCTTCACAAACACAAACACTAACACAATAGCCCAGGCCCTGAGCTTCACAAACACAAACACAACAGCCCATGCCCTGAACTTCACAAACACAAACACATCACCACAGCCCAGGCCCCGAGCTTCACAAACACAAACACCACAGCCTAGGCCCTGAGCTTCACAAACACAAATACCAACACAAACACTAACAGCCCGGGCCCTGAGCTTCACAAACACAAGGAGCCCGGGCAATGAGCTTCACAGACACAAACACAAAGACAAAAACAAACAGCCCAGGCAATGAGCTTCACAATCACAAACACAAACACATACAGCCCGTGCCCTGAGATTCACAAACACAAATACCAATACAAACAGCCCGGGCCCTGAGCTTCTCAAACACAAACACAAACAGCCGAGGCCCTGACCTTCACAAACACAAACAGCCCAGGCCCTGAGCTTCACAAACACAAACACAAACAGCCCAGGCCCTGAGCTTGACAAACACAAACACAAACACAACAGCCCAGGCCTTGAGCTTCGCAAACACAAACACAAACACTACAACCCCTGCCCTGAGCTCCACAAACACAAACACAAACACAACAGCCCAGGCCCTGAGCTTCACAAACACAAACACAAACACCACAGCCCAGCCTTTGAGGTTCACAAACACAAACACAAACACCACAGCCCAGGCCCTGAGCTTCACAACACAAACAGCCCGGGCCCTGAGCTTCACAAACACAAACACTTACAGCCCGTGCCCTGAGATTTACAAACACAAACACAAATACAAACAGCCCGGGCCCTGAGCTTCTCAATCACAAACAGCCCAGGCCCTGAGATTCACAAACACAAACACCAGCACAACAGCCCAGGCCCTGAGCTTCACAAACACAAACACAAACACTACAGCCCAGGCCCTGAGCTTCACAAACACAAACACAAACACAACAGGCCAGGCCCTGAGCTTCACAAACACAAACACAACAGCCCAGGCCCTGAGCTTCACAAACACAAACACAAACACCACAGCCCAGGCCCTGAGCTTCACAAACAGAAAGACAAACACCACAGCCCAGCCTCTGAGCTTCACAAACACAAACACAAAAGCCCAGGCCCTGAGCTTCACAAACACAAACACAAACACAACAGCCCAGGCCCTGAGCTTCACAAGCACAAACACAAACACAACAGTCCAGGCCCTGAGCTTCACAAAAACAAACACAAACATAACAGTCCTGGCCCTGAGCTTCACAAACACAAACACAAACACAACAGCCCAGGCCCTGAGCTTCACAAACACAAACACAACAGACCAGGCCCTGAGCTTCACAAACACAAACACAAGCACAAACACAACAGCTAATGCCCTGAGCTTCACAAACACAAACACAAACACAACAGCCCAGGCCCTGAGCTTCACAAACACAAACACAACAGACCAGGCCCTGAGCTTCACAAACACAAACACAAGCACAAACACAACAACTAATGCCCTGAGCTTCACAAACACAAACACAAACACAACAGCTGAATCCCTGAGCTTCACAAGCACAAATGCAAACACAACAGCTCATGACCTGCGTTTCACAAACACAAACATAAACACGACAGCTCAGGCCCTGAGCTTCACAAACACAAACAGAAACATTACAGCCCAGGCCCTGAGCTTCACAAATACAAATACAAACACAAACACTAACAGCCCGGGCCCTGAGCTTCACAAACACAAACACAAGGATCCCGGGCAATGAGCTTCACAGACACAAACACAAAGACAAACACAAGCAGCCCAGGCAATGAGCTTCACAATCACAAACTCAAACACATACAGCCCATGCCCTGAGATTCACAAACACAAACACCAATACAAACAGCCCGGGCCCTGAGCTTCTCAAACACAAACACAACAGCCGAGGCCCTGACCTTCACAAACACAAACACAAACAGCCCAGGCCCTGAGCTTCACAAACACAAACACTACAACCCAGGCCCTGAGCTTCACAAACACAAACACAAACACCACAGCTCAGGCCCTGAGCTTCACAACACAAACAGCCCGGGCCCTGAGCTTCACAAACACAAACACAAACAGCCGGGGCAATGAGCTTCACAGACACAAACACAAAGACAAACACAAACAGCCCGGGCAATGAGCTTCACAATCACAAACACAAACACTTACATCCCCTGCCCTGAGATTCACCAGCACAAACACAAATACAAATACAAACAGCCCGGGCCCTGAGCTTCTCAAACACAAACAGCCCAGGCCCTGAGATTCACAAACACAAACACAACAGCCCAGGCCCTGAGATTCACAAACACAAACACAACAGCCCAGGCCCTGAGCTTCACAAACACAAACACAAACACAACAGCCCATGCCCTGAGCTTCACAAACACAAACACCACAGCCCAGGCCCCGAGCTTCACAAACACAAACACCACAGCCTATGCCCTGAGCTTCACAAACACAAACACCACAGCCCAGGCCCTGAGCTTCACAAATACAAATACAAACACAAACACTAACAGCCCGGACCCTGAGCTTCACAAACCCAAACACAAGGAGCCCGGGCCATGAGCTTCACAGACACAAACACAAAGACAAACACAAACAGCCCAAGCAATGAGCTTCACAATCACAAACACAAACACATACAGCCCGTGCCCTGAGATTCACAAACACCAATACAAACAGCCCGGGCCCTGAGCTTCTCAAACACAAACACAAACAGCCGAGGCCCTGACCTTCACAAACACAAACACAAACAGCCCAGGCCCTGAGCTTCACAAACTCAAACACAAACAGCCCAGGCCCTGAGCTTGACAAACACAAACACAAACACAACAGCCCAGGCTCTGAGCTTCGCAAACACAAACACTACAACCCAGGCCCTGAGCTCCACAAACACAAACACAACAGCCCAGGCCCTGAGCTTCACAAACACAAACACCACAGCCCAGCCTTTGAGCTTCACAAACACAAACAGCCAGGGCCCTGAGCTTCACAATCACAAACTCAAACACATACAGCCCATGCCCTGAGATTCACAAACACAAACACCATTACAAACAGCCCGGGCCCTGAGCTTCTCAAACACAAACAGCCCAGGCCCTGAGCTTCACAAACACAAACACAAACAGCCCAGGCCCTGAGCTTCACAAACACAAACACAAACAGCCCAGGCCCTGAGCTTGACAAACACAAACACAAACACAACAGCCCAGGCTCTGAGCTTCGCAAACACAAACACTACAACCCAGGCCCTGAGCTCCACAAACACAAACACAACAGCCCAGGCCCTGAGCTTCACAAACACAAACACCACAGCCCAGCCTTTGAGCTTTACAAACACAAACTCAAAAGTCCAGGCCCTGAGTTTCACAAACACAATCACAAACACCACAGCCCAGGCCCTGAGCTTCACAACACAAACAGCCCGGGCCCTGAGCTTCACAAACACAAACACAAACAGCCAGGTCAATGAGGTTCACAGACACAAACACAAAGACAAACACAAACAGCCCGGGCAATGAGCTTCACAATCACAAACACAAAGACTTACAGCCCGTGCCCTGAGATTCACAAACACAAACACAAATACAAACAGCCCGGGCCCTGAGCTTCTCAAACACAAAGACAAACACTACAGCCCAGGCCTGAGCTTCACAAACACAAACACAACAGGCCAGGCCCTGAGCTTCACAAACACAAACACAAACACTACAGCCCAGGCCTGAGCTTCACAAACACAAACACATACACCACAGCCCAGGTCCTGAGCTTCACAAACACAAACACCACAGCCCAGGCCCTGAGCTTCACAAACACAAACACAAACAGCCCAGGCCCTGAGCTTCACAAACACAAGCACAAACAGCCCAGGCCCTGAGCTTGACAAAAACAAACTCAAACACAACAGCCCAGGCCCTGAGCTTCGCAAACACAAACACTACAGCCCAGGACCTGAGCTTCACAAACACAAACACAACAGCCCAGGCCCTGAGCTTCTCAAACACAAACACCACAGCCCAGGCCCTGAGCTTCACAAACAAAAACACAAATACAAACACAACAACCCAGGCACTGAGCTTCACAAACACAAACACAAACACAACAGCCCAGGCCCTGAACTTCACAAACACAAACACAAACACCACAGCCCAGGCCCTGAGCTTCACAAACACAAACACAATCACCACAGCCCAGCCTTTGAGCTTCACAAACACAAACTCAAAAGTCCAGGCCCTGAGCTTCACAAACACAAACACAATCACCACAGCCCAGGCCCTGAGCTTCACAACACAAACAGCCCGGGCCCTGAGCTTCACAAACACAAACACAAACAGCCCGGGCAATGGGCTTCACAGACACAAACACAAAGACAAACACAAACAGCCCGGGCAATGAGCTTCACAATCACAAACACAAAGACTTACAGCCCGTGCCCTGAGATTCACAAACACAAATACAAACAGCCCGGGCCCTGAGCTTCTCAAACACAAACAGCCCAGGCCCTGAGATTCACAAACACAAACACAAACACAACAGCCCAGGCCCTGAGCTTCACAAACACAAACACAAACACTACAGCCCAGGCACTGAGCTTCACAAACACAAACACAAACACAACAGGCCAGGCCCTGAGCTTCACAAACACAAACACAAACACAACAGCCCAGGCCCTGAGCTTCACAAACACAAACACCACAGCCCAGGCCCTGAGCTTCACTAACAGAAAGACAAACACCACAGCCCAGCCTCTGAGCTTCACAAACACAAACACAAAAGCGCAGGCCCTGAGCTTCACAAACACAAACACAAACACAACAGCCCAGGCCCTGAGCTTCACAAGCACAAACACAAACACAACAGTCCAGGCCCTGAGCGTCACAACACAAACAGCCCGGGCCCTGAGCTTCACAAACACAAACACTACACCCCGGGCCTGAGCTTCACAAACACAAACTCAAACACAACAGGCCAGGCCCTGAGCTTCACAAACACAAACACAAACACAACAGCCCAGGTCCTGAGCTTCACAAACACAAACACCACAGCCCAGGCCCTGAGCTTCACAAACAGAAAGACAAACACCACAGCCCAGCCTCTGAGCTTCACAAACACAAACACAAAAGCGCAGGCCCTGAGCTTCACAAACACAAACACAAACACAAACACAACAGCCCAGGCCCTGAGCTTCACAAGCACAAACACAAACACAGCTGCCCAGGCCCTGAGCTTCACAACACAAACAGCCCGGGCCCTGAGCTTCACAAACACAAACACAACAGCTCATGCCCTGTGCTTCACAAACACAAACACAAACACCACAGCCCAGGCCCTGAGCTTCACAAACACTAACACCACAGCCCAGCCCCTGAGCTTCACAAACACAAACACAAACACCACAGCCCATGCCCTGAGCTTCACAAACACAAACACAACAGCCCTGTCCCTGAGCTTCACAAACACAAACACCACAGCCCAGGCCCTGAGCTTCACAAACAAAAACACAACAGCCCTGTCCCTGAGCTTCACAAACACAAACACAAACACCACAGCCCAGGCCCTGAGCTTCACAAACACAAACACCACAGTCCAGGCCCTGAGCTTCACAAACACAAACACAACAGCCCTGTCCCTGAGCTTCACAAACACAAACACCACAGCCCAGCCCCTGAGCTTCACAGGCACAAACACCACAGCCCAGGCCCTGAGCTTCACAAACACAAATACAAACACCACAGTCCAGGCCGTATGCTTCACAATCACAAAAACATACACCACAGCCCAGGTCCTGAGCTTCACAAACACAAACACAAACACAAACACCACAGCCCAGCCTCTGAGCTTCACAAACACAAACACAAACACTACAGCCCAGGCCCTGAGCTTCACAAGCACAAACACAAACACCACAGCCCATCCTCTGAGCTTCACAAACACAAACACAACAGCCCAGCCTTTGAGCTTCACAAACACAAACACAAAAGTCCAGGCCCTGAGCTTCACAAACACAAACACCGCAGCACCGGCCCTGAGCTTCACAACACAAACAGCCCGGGCCCTGAGCTTCACAAACACAAACACAACAGCTCATGCCCTGTCCTTCACAAACACAAACACCACAGCCCAGGCCCTGAGCTTCACAAACACAAACACCACAGCCCAGCCCCTGAGCTTCACAAGCACAAACACCACAGCCCAGGCCCTGAGCTTCACAAACAGAAACACAACAGCCCAGTCCCTGAGCTTCACAAACACAAACACAAACACCACAGCCCAGGCCCTGAGCTTCACAAACACAAACACCACAGCCCAGGCCCTGAGCTTCACAAACACAAACACAAACACAACAGCTCTGTCCCTGAGCTTCACAAACACAAACACCACAGCCCAGGCCCTGAGCTTCACAAACACATACACCACAGTCCAGGCCCTGAGCTTCACAAACACAAACACAAACACAACAGCCCGGTCTCTGAGCTTCACAAACACAAACACCACAGCCCAGCCCCTGAGCTTCACAAACACAAACACCACAGCCCAGGCCCTGAGCTTCACAAACACAAATACAAACACCACAGCAAAGGCCGTTTGCTTCACAAACACAAACACATACACAACAGCCCAGGTCCTGAGCTTCACAAACACAAACACAAACACCACAGCCCAGGCCCTGAGCTTCACAAACACAAACACAAACAGCCCAGGCCCTGAGCTTCACAAACACAAGCACAAACAGCCCAGGCCCTGAGCTTGACAAACACAAACTCAAACACAACAGCCCAGGCCCTGAGCTTCGCAAACACAAACACTACAGCCCAGGACCTGAGCTTCACAAACACAAACACCACAGCCCAGGCCCTGAGCTTCACAAACAAAAACACAAATACAAACACAACAACCCAGGCACTGAGCTTCACAAACACAAACACATACACAACAGCCCAGACCCTGAGCTTCACAAACACAAACACAAACACCACAGCCCAGGCCCTGAGCTTCACAAACACAAACACAATCACCACAGCCCAGCCTTTGAGCTTCACAAACACAAACTCAAAAGTCCAGGCCCTGAGCTTCACAAACACAAACACAAACACCACAGCCCAGGCCCTGAGCTTCACAACACAAACAGCCCGGGCCCTGAGCTTCACAAACACAAACACAAACAACCCGGGCAATGAGCTTCACAGACACAAACACAAAGACAATCACAAACAGCCCGGGCAATGAGCTTCACAATCACAAACACAAAGACTTACAGCCCGTGCCCTGAGATTCACAAACACATACACAAATACAAACAGCCCGGGCCCTGAGCTTCTCAAACACAAACAGCCCAGGCCCTGAGATTCACAAACACAAACACAAACACAACAGCCCAGGCCCTGAGCTTCACAAACACAAACACCAACACTACAGCCCAGGCGTGAGCTTCACAAACACAAACACAACAGGCCAGGCCCTGAGCTTCACAAACACAAACACAAACACAACAGCCCAGGCCCTGAGCTTCACAAACACAAACACCACAGCCCAGGCCCTGAGCTTCACAAACAGAAAGACAAACACCACAGCCCAGCCTCTGAGCTTCACAAACACAAACACAAAAGCGCAGGCCCTGAGCTTCACAAACACAAACACAAACACAACAGCCCAGGCCCTGAGCTTCACAAGCACAAACACAAACACAACAGTCCAAGCCCTGAGCTTCACAAAAACAAACACAAACATAACAGTCCTGGCCCTGAGCTTCACAAACACAAACACAAGCACAACAGCCCAGGCCCTGAGCTTCACAAACACAAACACAACAGACCAGGCCCTGAGCTTCACAAACACAAACACAAGCACAAACACAACAGCTAATGCTCCGAGCTTCACAAACACAAACACAAACACAACAGCCCAGGCCCTGAGCTTCACAAACACAAACACAACACACAAGGCCCTGAGCTTCACAAACACAAACACAAGCACAAACACAACAGCTAATGCCCTGAGCTTCACAAACACAAACACAAACACAACAGCTGAAGCCCTGAGCTTCACAAGCACAAATGCAAACACTACAGCCCAGGCCCTGAGCTGCACAAACAGAAACACAACAGCTCATGACCTGCGTTTCACAAACACAAACATAAACACGACAGCTCAGTCCCTGAGCTTCACAAACACAATCAGAAACACTACAGCCCAGGCCCTGAGCTTCACAAATACAAATACAACAGCCCAGGCCATGAGCTTCACAAACACAAACACAACAGCTCATGTCCTGTGTTTCACAAACACAAACACAAACACCACAGCCCAGGCCCTGAGCTTCACAAACACAAACAGCCCGGGCCCTGAGCTTCACAAACACAAACACAACAGCTCATGCCCTGTGCTTCACAAACACAAACACAAACACCACAGCCCAGGCCCTGAGCTTCACAAACACTAACACCAGAGCCCAGCCCCTGAGCTTCACAAACACAATCACAAACACAACCACCACAGCCCAGGCCCTGAGCTTCACAAACACAAACACAACAGCCCTGTCCCTGAGCTTCACAAACACAAACACCACAGCCCAGGCCCTGAGCTTCACAAACACAAACACCACAGTCCAGGCCCTGAGCTTCACAAACACAAACACCACAGTCCAGGCCCTGAGCTTCACAAACACAAACACAACAGCCCAGGCCCTGAGCTTCACAAACACAAACACCACAGCCCAGCCCCTGAGCTTCACAAACACAAACACCACAGCCCAGGCCCTGAGCTTCATAAACACAAATACAAACACCACAGCCCAGGCCGTTTGCTTCACAAACACAAAACCATACACCACAGCCCAGGTCCTGAGCTTCACAAACACAAACACAAACACCACAGCCCAGCCTCTGAGCTTCACAAACACAAACACAAACACTACAGCCCAGGCCCTGAGCTTCACAAGCAGAAACACAAACACAACAGTCCAGGCCCTGAGCTTCACAAAAACAAACACAAACATAACAGTCCTGGCCCTGAGCTTCACAAACACAAACACAAGCACAACAGCCCAGGCCCTGAGCTTCACAAACACAAACACAACAGACCAGGCCCTGAGCTTCACAAACACAAACACAAGCACAAACACAACAGCTAATGCTCTGGGCTTCACAAACACAAACACAAACACAACAGCCCAGGCCCTGAGCTTCACAAACACAAACACAACAGACCAGGCCCTGAGCTTCACAAACACAAACACAAGCACAAACACAACAGCTAATGCCCTGAGCTTCACAAACACAAACACAAACACAACAGCTGAAGCCCTGAGCTTCACAAGCACTAATGCAAACACTACAGCCCAGGCCCTGAGCTGCACAAACAGAAACACAACAGCTCATGACCTGCGTTTCACAAACACAAACATAAACACGACAGCTCAGTCCCTGAGCTTCACAAACACAATCAGAAACACTACAGCCCAGGCCCTGAGCTTCACAAATACAAATACAACAGCCCAGGCCCTGAGCTTCACAAACACAAACACAACAGCTCATGCCCGGTGCTTCACAAACACAAACACAAACACCACAGCCCAGGCCCTGAGCTTCACAAACACTAACACCACAGCCCAGCCCCTGAGCTTCACAAACACAAACACAAACACCACAGCCCAGGCCCTGAGCTTCACAAACACAAACACAACAGCCCTGTCCCTGAGCTTCACAAACACAAACACAAACACCACATCCCAGGCCCTGAGCTTCACAAACACAAACACAACAGCCCAGGCCCTGAGCTTCACAAACACAAACACAAACACAACAGCCCTGTCCCTGAGCTTCACAAACACAAACACCACAGCCCAGGCCCTGAGCTTAACAAACACAAACACCACAGTCCAGGCCCTGATCTTCACAAACACAAACACAAACACAACAGCCCTGTCCCTGAGCTTCACAAACACAAACACCACAGCCCAGCCCCTGAGCTTCACAAACACAAATACAAACACCACAGCAAAGGCCGTTTGCTTCACAAACACAAACACATACACCACTGCCCAGGTCCTGAGCTTCACAAACACAAACACAAACACAAACACCACAGCCCAGGCCCTGAGCTTCACAAACACAAACACAAACAGCCCAGGCCCTGAGCTTCACAAACACAAGCACAAACAGCCCAGGCCCTGAGCTTGACAAACACAAACTCAAACACAACAGCCCAGGCCCTGAGCTTCGCAAACACAAACACTACAGCCCAGGCCCTGAGCTTCACAAACACAAACACAACAGCCCAGGCCCTGAGCTTCACAAACACAAACACAAACACCACAGCCCAGGCCCTGAGCTTCACAAACAAAAACACAAATACAAACACAACAACCCAGGCACTGAGCTTCACAAACACAAACACAAGCACAACAGCCCAGGCCCTGAACTTCACAAACACAAACACAAACACCACAGCCCAGGCGCTGAGCTTCACAAACACAAACACAATCACCACAGCCCAGCCTCTGAGCTTCACAAACACAAACTCAAACACAACAGCCCAGGCACTGAGCTTCACAAACACAAAAGCCCAGGCCCTGAGCTTCACAAACACAAACACAACAGCCCAGGCCCTGAGCTTCACAAGCACAAACACAAAGGCCCAGGCCCTGAGCTTCACAAACACAAACACAAACACAACAGCCCAGTCCCCGAGCTTCACAAACACAAACTAAAACACCACAGCCCAGGCCCTGAACTTCACAAACACAAACACAAACACCACAGCTCTGGCCGTTTGCTTCACAAACACAAACACAAACACCACAGCCCAGGCCCTGAGCTTCACAAACACAAACACGAACACCAGAGCCCAGGCCCTGAGCCTCACAAACACAAGCACAAACAATAACAGACCGTGCCCTGATCTTCACAAACACAAATAGCCCGGGCAATGAGCTTCGCAGACACAAACACAAAGACAAACACAAACAGCCCAGGCAATGAGCTTCACAATCACAAACACAAACGCATACAGCCCGGGCCCTGAGCTTCTCAAACACAAACACAAACAGCCCACGCCCTGAGCTTCACAAACACAAACACAAACAGCCCAGGCCCTGAGCTTCACAAACACAAACACAAACAGCCCAGGCACTGAGCTTGACAAACACAAACACAACAGTCCACGCCCTGAGCTTCGCAAACACAAACACTACTGCCCAGGCCCTGAGCTTCACAAACACAAACACAAACACATCAGCCCAGGCCCTGAGCTTCACAAACACAAACACAAACAGAGCAGGCCTGGCACTGAGCTTCACAAACACAAACACAACAGCCCAGGCCTTGAGCTTCACAAACACAAACACCACAGCCCAGGCCCTGAGCTTCACAAACACAAACACAACAGCCCAGGCCCTGAGTTTCACAAGCACAAACACAAACACAAACACAACAGCCCAGGCCCTGAGCTTCACAAACACAAACACCTCAGCCCAGGCCCTGAGCTTCACAAACACAAACACAAACACCGCAGCCTAGGCCGTCTGATTCACAAACACAAACACAACAGCCCAGGCCCTGAGCTTCACAAACACAAACTCACACAAAACAGCCCAGGCCCTGAGCATCTCACACACAAACACAAACACAAACACAAACACTACAGCACAGGCCCTGAGCTTCACAAACACAAACACCACTGCCCAGGCCCAGAGCTTCACAAACACAAACACAAACACAAACACTAACAGCCCGAGCACTGAGCTTCACAACCACTAACACAAACACATACAGCCCGGGCCCTGAGCTTCACAAACACAAATACAAACAGCCCGGGCCCTGAGCTTCACATACACAAACTCAAACAGCACAGGCCCTGAGCTTCACAAAAAACAAACACAAACACAACAGCCAAGGCCCTGAGCTTCACAAACACAAACACAAAAGCCCAGGCCCTGAGCTTCACAAACACAAACACAACAGCCCAGGCCCAGAGCTTCACAAACACAAGAACAAACACAAACAGCCCAGGCCCTGAGCTTCACTAACGCAAACACAAACACAACAGCCCAGGCCCTGAGCTTCACAAACACAAACACAAACACAAATGCCCTGGCCCTGAGCTTCACAAACACAAACACAACAGCCCAGGCCCTGAGCTTCACAAACACAAGCAAAAACACAAACACAAACACAACAGCCCAGGCCATGAGCTTCACGAACACAAACACAAACACAACAGCCCAGGCCCTGAGCTTCACAAACACAAGAACAAACACAACAGCCCAGGCACTGAGCTGCACAAAAACAAACACAAACACAACAGCTCAGGCCCTGAGCATCACAAAAAACAAACACAAACACAACAGCCAAGGCCCTGAGCTTCACAAACACAAACACAAAAGCCCAGGCCCTGAGCTTCACAAACACAAACACAACAGCCCAGGCCCAGAGCTTCACAAACACAAGAACAAACACAAACAGCCCAGGCCCTGAGCTTCACTAACGCAAACACAAACACAACAGCCCAGGCCCTGAGCTTCACAAACACAAACACAAACACAAATGCCCTGGCCCTGAGCTTCACAAACACAAACACAACAGCCCAGGCCCTGAGCTTCACAAACATAAGCAAAAACACAAACACAAACACAACAGCCCAGGCCATGAGCTTCACGAACACAAACACAAACACAACAGCCCAGGCCCTGAGCTTCACAAACACAAGAACAAACACAACAGCCCAGGCACTGAGCTGCACAAAAACAAACACAAACACAACAGCTCAGGCCCTGAGCATCACAAACACAACCACAAACACAAACACAACAGCCACGGCCCTGAGCTTCACAAACACGAACACAAACACAACAGCCCAGGCCCGGAGCTTCACAAACACAAACACAACAGTCCACGCCCTGAGCTTCACAAACACAAACACAAACCCAACAGCCCAGGGCTTGAGCTTCACAAACACAAACAGAAAGATAACAGTCTGGGCCCTGAGCTTCACAAACACCATCACACACACAAACACAACAGCCGGGGCCCTGAGCTTCACAAACATAAACACAACAGCCCAGGCCCTGAGCATCACAAACACAAACACAAGCACAAACACAACAGCTCAGGCCCTGAGCTTCACAAACACAAACACAAACACAACAGCACAGGCCCTGAGCTTCACAAACACAAAAACAGACACAAACACAAACACAACAGCCCAGGCCCTGAGCTTCACAAACACAAACACAACAGCTCAGGCCCTGAGCTTCACAAACACAATAACAGACTCAAACACAACAGCCCACGCCCTGAGCTTCACAAACACGAACACAAACACAACAGCCCAGGCCCGGAGCTTCACAAACACAAACACAACAGTCAAGGCCCTGAGCTTCACAAACACAAACGCAAACACAACAGCCCAGGCCCTGAGCTTCACAAACACAACAGCCCAGGCCCTGAGCTTCACAAACACAAACTCAAACACTACAGCCCAGGCCCTGAGCTTCACAAACACAAACACAACACTCCAGGCCATGAGATTCACAAACACACACATAAACATGACAGCTCAGGCCCTGAGCTTCACAAACACAAACACAAAAGCCCTGGCCCTGAGCTTCACAAACAGAAACACAAGCACAAACACAACAACGCAGGCGCTGAGCTTCACAAACACAAACTCAAACACTACAGCCCAGGCCCTGAGCTTCACAAACACAAACACAACACTCCAGGCCCTGAGATTCACAAACACACACATCAACATGACAGCTCAGGCCCTGAGCTTCACAAACACAAACACAGACACTACAGCCCAGGCCCTGAGCTTCACAAACACAAACACCACAGCCCAGCCCCTGAGCTTCACAAACACAAACACCACAGCCCAGGCCCTGAGCTTCATAAACACAAATACAAACACCACAGCCCAGGCCGTTTGCTTCACAAACACAAAACCATACACCACAGCCCAGGTCCTGAGCTTCACAAACACAAACACAAACACCACAGCCCAGCCTCTGAGCTTCACAAACACAAACACAAACACTACAGCCCAGGCCCTGAGCTTCACAAGCAGAAACACAAACACAACAGTCCAGGCCCTGAGCTTCACAAAAACAAACACAAACATAACAGTCCTGGCCCTGAGCGTCACAAACACAAACACAAGCACAACAGCCCAGGCCCTGAGCTTCACAAACACAAACACAACAGACCAGGCCCTGAGCTTCACAAACACAAACACAAGCACAAACACAACAGCTAATGCTCTGGGCTTCACAAACACAAACACAAACACAACAGCCCAGGCCCTGAGCTTCACAAACACAAACACAACAGACCAGGCCCTGAGCTTCACAAACACAAACACAAGCACAAACACAACAGCTAATGCCCTGAGCTTCACAAACACAAACACAACAGCTGAAGCCCTGAGCTTCACAAGCACTAATGCAAACACTACAGCCCAGGCCCTGAGCTGCACAAACAGAAACACAACAGCTCATGACCTGCGTTTCACAAACACAAACATAAACACGACAGCTCAGTCCCTGAGCTTCACAAACACAATCAGAAACACTACAGCCCAGGCCCTGAGCTTCACAAATACAAATACAACAGCCCAGGCCCTGAGCTTCACAAACACAAACACAACAGCTCATGCCCGGTGCTTCACAAACACAAACACAAACACCACAGCCCAGGCCCTGAGCTTCACAAACACTAACACCACAGCCCAGCCCCTGAGCTTCACAAACACAAACACAAACACCACAGCCCAGGCCCTGAGCTTCACAAACACAAACACAACAGCCCTGTCCCTGAGCTTCACAAACACAAACACAAACACCACAGCCCAGGCCCTGAGCTTCACAAACACAAACACAACAGCCCAGGCCCTGAGCTTCACAAACACAAACACAAACACAACAGCCCTGTCCCTGAGCTTCACAAACACAAACACCACAGCCCAGGCCCTGAGCTTAACAAACACAAACACCACAGTCCAGGCCCTGATCTTCACAAACACAAACACAAACACAACAGCCCTGTCCCTGAGCTTCACAAACACAAACATCACAGCCCAGCCCCTGAGCTTCACAAACACAAACACCACAACCCAGGCCCTGAGATTCACAAACACAAATACAAACACCACAGCAAAGGCCGTTTGCTTCACAAACACAAACACATACACCACAGCCCAGGTCCTGAGCTTCACAAACACAAACACAAACACCACAGCCCAGGCCCTGAGCTTCACAAACACAAACACAAACAGCCCAGGCCCTGAGCTTCACAAACACAAGCACAAACAGCCCAGGCCCTGAGCTTGACAAACACAAACTCAAACACAACAGCCCAGGCCCTGAGCTTCGCAAACACAAACACTACAGCCCAGGCCCTGAGCTTCACAAACACAAACACAACAGCCCAGGCCCTGAGCTTCACAAACACAAACACCACAGCCCAGGCCCTGAGCTTCACAAACAAAAACACAAATACAAACACAACAACCCAGGCACTGAGCGTCACAAACACAAACACAAGCACAACAGCCCAGGCCCTGAACTTCACAAACACAAACACAAACACCACAGCCCAGGCGCTGAGCTTCACAAACACAAACACAATCACCACAGCCCAGCCTCTGAGCTTCACAAACACAAACTCAAACACAACAGCCCAGGCACTGAGCTTCACAAACACAAACACAACAGCCCAGGCCCTGAGCTTCACAAACACAAACACAACAGCCCAGGCCCTGAGCTTCACAAGCACAAACACAAAGGCCCAGGCCCTGAGCTTCACAAACACAAACACAAACACAACAGCCCAGTCCCCGAGCTTCACAAACACAAACTAAAACACCACAGCCCAGGCCCTGAACTTCACAAACACAAACACCACAGCTCTGGCCGTTTGCTTCACAAACACAAACACAAACACCACAGCCCAGGCCCTGAGCTTCACAAACACAAACACGAACACCAGAGCCCAGGCCCTGAGCCTCACAAACACAAGCACAAACAATAACAGACCGTGCCCTGATCTTCACAAACACAAATAGCCCGGGCAATGAGCTTCGCAGACACAAACACAAAGACAAACACAAACAGCCCAGGCAATGAGCTTCACAATCACAAACACAAACGCATACAGCCCGGGCCCTGAGCTTCTCAAACACAAACACAAACAGCCCACGCCCTGAGCTTCACAAACACAAACACAAACAGCCCAGGCCCTGAGCTTCACAAACACAAACACAAACAGCCCAGGCACTGAGCTTGACAAACACAAACACTACTGCCCAGGCCCTGAGCTTCACAAACACAAACACTAACACAACAGCCCAGGCCCTGAGCTTCACAAACACAAACACTACAGCCCAGGCCCTGAGCTTCACAAACACAAACACAAACACATCAGCCCAGGCCCTGAGCTTCACAAAAACAAACACAAACAGAGCAGGCCTGGCACTGAGCTTCACAAACACAAACACAACAGCCCAGGACTTGAGCTTCACAAACACAAACACAACAGCCCAATCCCTGAGCTTCACAAACACAAACACCACAGCCCAGGCCCTGAGCTTCACAAACACAAACACAAACACCACAGCCCAGCCTCTGAGCTTCACAAACACAAACACAAAAGCCCAGGCCCTGAGCTTCACAAACACAAACACAACAGCCCAGGCCCTGAGTTTCACAAGCACAAACACAAACACAAACACAACAGCCCAGGCCCTGAGCTTCACAAACACAAACACCTCAGCCCAGGCCCTGAGCTTCACAAACACAAACACAAACACCGCAGCCTAGGCCGTCTGATTCACAAACACAAACACAACAGCCCAGGCCCTGAGCTTCACAAACACAAACTCACACAAAACAGCCCAGGCCCTGAGCATCTCACACACAAACACAAACACAAACACAAACACTACAGCACAGGCCCTGAGCTTCACAAACACAAACACCACTGCCCAGGCCCAGAGCTTCACAAACACAAACACAAACACAAACACTAACAGCCCGAGCACTGAGCTTCACAACCACTAACACAAACACATACAGCCCGGGCCCTGAGCTTCACAAACACAAATACAAACAGCCCGGGCCCTGAGCTTCACATACACAAACTCAAACAGCACAGGCCCTGAGCTTCACAAAAAACAGACACAAACACAACAGCCAAGGCCCTGAGCTTCACAAACACAAACACAACAGCCCAGGCCCTGAGCTTCACAAACACAAACACAACAGCCCAGGCCCAGAGCTTCACAAACACAAGAACAAACACAAACAGCCCAGGCCCTGAGCTTCACTAACACAAACACAAACACAACAGCCCAGGCCCTGAGCTTCACAAACACAAACACAAATGCCCTGGCCCTGAGCTTCACAAACACAAACACAACAGCCCAGGCCCTGAGCTTCACAAACACAAGCAAAAACACAAACACAAACACAACAGCCCAGGCCATGAGCTTCACGAACACAAACACAAACACAACAGCCCAGGCCCTGAGCTTCACAAACACAAGAACAAACACAACAGCCCAGGCACTGAGCTGCACAAAAACAAACACAAACACAACAGCTCAGGCCCTGAGCATCACAAACACAACCACAAACACAAACACAACAGCCACGGCCCTGAGCTTCACAAACACGAACACAAACACAACAGCCCAGGCCCGGAGCTTCACAAACACAAACACAACAGTCCACGCCCTGAGCTTCACAAACACAAACACAAACCCAACAGCCCAGGGCTTGAGCTTCACAAACACAAACAGAAAGATAACAGTCTGGGCCCTGAGCTTCACAAACACCATCACACACACAAACACAACAGCCGGGGCCCTGAGCTTCACAAACATAAACACAACAGCCCAGGCCCTGAGCATCACAAACACAAACACAAGCACAAACACAACAGCTCAGGCCCTGAGCTTCACAAACACAAACACAAACACAACAGCACAGGCCCTGAGCTTCACAAACACAAAAACAGACACAAACACAAACACAACAGCCCAGGCCCTGAGCTTCACAAACACAAACACAACAGCTCAGGCCCTGAGCTTCACAAACACAATAACAGACTCAAACACAACAGCCCACGCCCTGAGCTTCACAAACACGAACACAAACACAACAGCCCAGGCCCGGAGCTTCACAAACACAAACACAACAGTCAAGGCCCTGAGCTTCACAAACACAAACGCAAACACAACAGCCCAGGCCCTGAGCTTCACAAACACAACAGCCCAGGCCCTGAGCTTCACAAACACAAACTCAAACACTACAGCCCAGGCCCTGAGCTTCACAAACACAAACACAACACTCCAGGCCCTGAGATTCACAAACACACACATCAACATGACAGCTCAGGCCCTGAGCTTCACAAACACAAACACAAAAGCCCTGGCCCTGAGCTTCACAAACAGAAACACAAGCACAAACACAACAACGCAGGCGCTGAGCTTCACAAACACAAACACAGCAGCCCAGGCCCTGAGCTTCACAAACACAAACACCACAGCCCAGGCCCTGAGCTTCACAAACACAAACACAAACACAGCAGCCCAGGCCCTGAGCTTCACAAACACAAACACCACAGCCCAGGCCCTGAGCTTCACAAACACAAACACAAACACCACAGCCCAGGCCCAGAGCTTCACAAACACAAACACCACAGCCCAGGCCCTGAGCTTCACAAACACAAACACAAACACAGCAGCCCAGGCCCTGAGCTTCACAAACACAAACACCACAGCCCAGGCCCTGAGCTTCACAAACACAAACACAAACACCACAGCCCAGGCCCAGAGCTTCACAAACACAAACACCACAGCCCAGGCCCTGAGCTTCACAAACACAAACACAAACACAACAGCCCTTTCCCTGAGCATCACAAACACAAACACCACCGCCCAGGCCCTGAGCTTCACAAACACAAACACCACAGCCAGGCCCTTAGCTTCACAAACACAAACACAAACACCACAGCACAGGCCGGTTTGCTTCACAAACACAAACACAAACACCACAGCCCAGGCCCTGAGCTTCACAAACACAAACACAAACACCACAGCCCAGGCCCTGAGCTGGACACACACAAAGACAAACACAAACAACACTGCCCAGGCCCTGAGCTTCCCAAACACAAACACAACAGCTCAGGTCCTGAGCATCACAAACACAACCACAAAGACAAACACAACAGCCAAGGCCCAGAGCTTCACAAACACGAACACAAACACAACAGCCCAGGCCCGGAGCTTCACAAACACAAACACAACAGTCCACGCCCTGAGCTTCACAAACACAAACACAACAGCCCAGGGCTTGAGCTTCACAAACACAAACACAAAGATAACAGTCCTGGCCCTGAGCTTCACAAACACAAACACACACACAAACACATCAGCCCGGGCCCTCAGCTTCACAAACACAAACACAACAGCCTTTCCCTGAGCATCACAAACACAAACACAAGCACAAACACAACAGCCCAGGCCCTGAGCTTCACAAACACAAACACAACAGCTCAGGCCCTGAGCTTCACAAACACGACAACAGACACAAACACAACAGCTCAGGCCCTGAGCTTCACAAACACGACAACAGACACAAACACAACAGCCCAGGCCCTGAGCTTCACAAACACAAACGCAAACACAACAGCCCAGGCCCTGAGCTTCACAAACACAAACACAACAGCCCAGGCCCTGAGCTTCACAAACACAAACACAAACACAACAGCCCTGGCCCTGAGCTTCACAAACAGAAACACAAGCACAAACACAACAGCTCAGGCCCTGAGCTTCACAAACACAAACTCAACCACTACAGCCCAGGCCCTGAGCTTCACAAACACAAACACTACAGTCCAGGCCCTGAGCTTCACAAACACAAACATGAACACGACAGCTCAGGCCCTGAGCTTCACAAACACAAACACAAACACTACAGCCCTGGCCCTGAGATTCACAAACACAAACACAAACACAACAGCCCAGGCCCTGAGCTTCACAAGCACAAACACAACAGCCCAGGCCCTGAGCTTCACAAACACAAACACAAACACCACAACCCAGGCCCTGAGCTTCACAAACACAAACACAAACACCACAGCCTAGGCCCTGAGCTTCACAAACACAAACACAAAAACCACAGCCCAGGCCCTGAGCTTCACAAACACAAACATCCCTGTCCCTGAGCTTCACAAACACAAACACCACCGCCCAGGCCCTGAGCTTCACAAAGACAAACACAAACACCACAGCCAGGCCCATAGCTTCACAAACACAAACACAAACACCACAGCCCAGGCCCTGAGCTGGAAAAGCACAAAGACAAAGACAAACACAAACACAAACAACACTGCCCAAACCCTGAGCTTCCCAAACACAAACACAAACACTAACAGCCCGGGCCCAGAGCTTCACAAACACAAACACAAACACATACAGCCCATGCCCTGAGTTACACATACACAAAAACAAATACAAACAGCCCGGGCCCTGAGCTTCTAAAACACAAACACAAACAGCCCAGGCCCTGAGCTTCACAAACACAAACACAAACAGCCCAGGGCCTGAGCTTCACAAACAAAAACAGCCCAGGCCCCGATATTCACAAACACAAACACAACGGCCCAGGCACTGAGCTTCACAAACACAAGCAAAAACACAAACACAAACACAACAGCCCAGGCCATGAGCTTCACGAACACAAACACAAACACAACAGCCCAGGCCCTGAGCTTCACAAACACAAACACCACAGCCCAGGCCCTGAGCTTCACAAACACAAACGCAAACACAACAGCCCAGGCCCTGAGCTTCACAAACACAAACACAACAGCCCAGGCCCTGAGCTTCACAAACACAAACACAAACACAACAGCCCTGGCCCTGAGCTTCACAAACAGAAACACAAGCACAAACACAACAGCTCAGGCCCTGAGCTTCACAAACACAAACTCAACCACTACAGCCCAGGCCCTGAGCTTCACAAACACAAACACTACAGTCCAGGCCCTGAGCTTCACAAACACAAACATGAACACGACAGCTCAGGCCCTGAGCTTCACAAACACAAACACAAACACTACAGCCCTGGCCCTGAGATTCACAAACACAAACACAAACACAACAGCCCAGGCCCTGAGCTTCACAAGCACAAACACAACAGCCCAGGCCCTGAGCTTCTCAAACACAAACACAAACACCACAACCCAGGCCCTGAGCTTCACAAACACAAACACAAACACCACAGCCTAGGCCCTGAGCTTCACAAACACAAACACAAAAACCACAGCCCAGGCCCTGAGCTTCACAAACACAAACACAAACATCCCTGTCCCTGAGCTTCACAAACACAAACACCACCGCCCAGGCCCTGAGCTTCACAAAGACAAACACAAACACCACAGCCAGGCCCATAGCTTCACAAACACAAACACAAACACCACAGCCCAGGCCCTGAGCTGGAAAAACACAAAGACAAAGACAAACACAAACAACACTGCCCAAACCCTGAGCTTCCCAAACACAAACACAAACACTAACAGCCCGTGCCCAGAGCTTCACAAACACAAACACAAACACATACAGCCCATGCCCTGAGTTACACATACACAAAAACAAATACAAACAGCCCGGGCCCTGAGCTTCTAAAACACAAACACAAACAGCCCAGGCCCTGAGCTTCACAAACACAAACAGCCCAGGGCCTGAGCTTCACAAACAAAAACAGCCCAGGCCCCGATATTCACAAACACAAACACAACGGCCCAGGCACTGAGCTTCACAAACACAAGCAAAAACACAAACACAAACACAACAGCCCAGGCCATGAGCTTCACGAACACAAACACAAACACAACAGCCCAGGCCCTGAGCTTCACAAACACAAACACAACAGCCCAGGCCCTGAGCTTCACAAACACAAACACAAACACAACAGCCCTGTCCCTGAGCTTCACAAACACAAACACCACAGCCCAGGCCCTGAGCTTCACAAACACAAACACCACAGTCCAGGCCCTGATCTTCACAAACACAAACACAAACACAACAGCCCTGTCCCTGAGCTTCACAAACACAAACACCACAGCCCAGCCCCTGAGCTTCACAAACACAAACACCACAACCCAGGCCCTGAGCTTCACAAACACAAATACAAACACCACAGCAAAGGCCGTTTGCTTCACAAACACAAACATATACACCACAGCCCAGGTCCTGAGCTTCACAAACACAAACACAAACACAAGCACCACAGCCCAGGCCCTGAGCTTCACAAACACAAACAGCCCAGGCCCTGAGCTTCACAAACACAAGCACAAACAGCCCAGGCCCTGAGCTTGACAAACACAAACTCAAACACAACAGCCCAGGCCCTGAGCTTCGCAAACACAAACACTACAGCCCAGGCCCTGAGCTTCACAAACACAAACACAACAGCCCAGGCCCTGAGCTTCACAAACAGAAACACCACAGCCCAGGCCCTGAGCTTCACAAACAAAAACACAAATACAAACACAACAACCCAGGCACTGAGCTTCACAAACACAAACACAAACACAACAGCCCAGGCCCTGAACTTCACAAACACAAACACAAACACCACAGCCCAGGCGCTGAGCTTCACAAACACAAACACAATCACCACAGCCCAGCCTCTGAGCTTCACAAACACAAACTCAAACACAACAGCCCAGGCACTGAGCTTCACAAACACAAACACAACAGCCCAGGCCCTGAGCTTCACAAACACAAACACAACAGCCCAGGCCCTGAGCTTCACAAGCACAAACACAAAGGCCCAGGCCCTGAGCTTCACAAATACAAACAAATACACAACAGCCCAGTCCCCGAGCTTCACAAACACAAACTAAAACACCACAGCCCAGGCCCTGAGCTTCACAAACACAAACACCACAGCCCAGGCCCTGAGCTTCACAAACACAAACACAAAAACCACAGCCCAGGCCCTGAGCTTCACAAACACAAACACAAACACAAAAGCCCAGTCCCTGCGCTTCACAAACATAAACACAAACACCACAGCCCAGGCCCTGAACTTCACAAACACAAACACAAACACCACAGCTCTGGCCGTTTGCTTCACAAACACAAACACAAACACCACAGCCCAGGCCCTGAGCTTCACAAACACAAACACGAACACCAGAGCCCAGGCCCTGAGCCTCACAAACACAAGCACAAACAATAACAGACCGTGCCCTGATCTTCACAAACACAAATAGCCCGGGCAATGAGCTTCGCAGACACAAACACAAAGACAAACACAAACAGCCCAGGCAATGAGCTTCACAATCACAAACACAAACGCATACAGCCCGGGCCCTGAGCTTCTCAAACACAAACGCAAACAGCCCACGCCCTGAGCTTCACAAACACAAACACAAACAGCCCAGGCCCTGAGCTTCACAAACACAAACACAAACAGCCCAGGCACTGAGCTTGACAAACACAAACACAACAGTCCACGCCCTGAGCTTCGCAAACACAAACACTACTGCCCAGGCCCTGAGCTTCACAAACACAAACACTAACACAACAGCCCAGGCCCTGAGCTTCACAAACACAAACACTACAGCCCAGGCCCTGAGCTTCACAAACACAAACACAAACACATCAGCCCAGGCCCTGAGCTTCACAAACACAAACACAAACAGAGCAGGCCTGGCACTGAGCTTCACAAACACAAACACAAACACAACAGCCCAGGCCTTGAGCTTCACAAACACAAACACAACAGCCCAATCCCTGAGCTTCACAAACACAAACAACACAGCCCAGGCCCTGAGCTTCACAAACACAAACACAAACACCACAGCCCAGCCTCTGAGCTTCACAAACACAAACACAAAATCCCAGGCCCTGAGCTTCACAAACACAAACACAACAGCCCAGGCCCTGAGTTTCACAAGCACAAACACAAACACAAACACAACAGCCCAGGCCCTGAGCTTCACAAACACAAACACCTCAGCCCAGGCCCTGAGCTTCACAAACACAAACACAAACACCGCAGCCTAGGCCGTTTGATTCACAAACACAAACACAACAGCCCATGCCCTGAGCTTCACAAACACAAACACACACAAAACAGCCCAGGCCCTGAGCATCTCACACACAAACACAAACACATACACTACAGCACAGGCCCTGAGCTTCACAAACACAAACACCACTGCCCAGGCCCAGAGCTTCACAAACACAAACACGAACACTAACAGCCCGAGCACTGAGCTTCACAACCACTAACACAAACACATACAGCCCGGGCCCTGAGCTTCACAAACACAAACACAAACACAAATACAAACAGCCCGGGCCCTGAGCTTCACATACACAAACTCAAACAGCACAGGCCCTGAGCTTCACAAAAACAAACACAAACACAACAGCCAAGGCCCTGAGCTTCACAAACACAAACACAACAGCCCAGGCCCTGAGCTTCACAAACACAAACACAACAGCTCAGGCCCAGAGCTTCACAAACACAAGAACAAACACAAACAGCCCAGGCCCTGAGCTTCACTAACACAAACACAAACACAACAGCCCAGCCCCTGAGCTTCACAAACACAAACACAAATGCCCTGGCCCTGAGCTTCACAAACACAAACACAACAGCCCAGGCCCTGAGCTTCACAAACACAAGCAAAAACACAAACACAAACACAACAGCCCAGGCCATGAGCTTCACGAACACAAACACAAACACAACAGCCCAGGCCCTGAGCTTCACAAACACAAGCAAAAACACAAGAACAAACACAACAGCCCAGGCACTGAGCTGCACAAAAACAAACACAAACACAACAGCTCAGGCCCTGAGCATCACAAACACAACCACAAACACAAACACAACAGCCACGGCCCTGAGCTTCACAAACACGAACACAAACACAACAGCCCAGGCCCGGAGCTTCACAAACACAAACACAACAGTCCACGCCCTGAGCTTCACAAACACAAACACAAACCCAACAGCCCAGGGCTTGAGCTTCACAAACACAAACAGAAAGATAACAGTCTGGGCCCTGAGCTTCACAAACACCATCACACACACAAACACAACAGCCGGGGCCCTGAGCTTCACAAACATAAACACAACAGCCCAGGCCCTGAGCATCACAAACACAAACACAAGCACAACAGCACAGGCCCTGAGCTTCACAAACACAAACACAACAGCTCAGGCCCTGAGCTTCACAAACACGAACACAAACACAACAGCCCAGGCCCGGAGCTTCACAAACACAAACACAACAGTCAAGGCCCTGAGCTTCACAAACACAAACGCAAACACAACAGCCCAGGCCCTGAGCTTCACAAACACAACAGCCCAGGCCCTGAGCTTCACAAACACAAACACAAACACAACAGCCCTGGCCCTGAGTTTCACAAACAGAAACACAAGCACAAACACAACAACGCAGTCCCTGAGCTTCACAAACACAAACTCAAACACTACAGCCCAGGCCCTGAGCTTCACAAACACAAACACAACACTACAGGCCCTGAGATTCACAAACACACACATCAACATGACAGCTCAGGCCCTGAGCTTCACAAACACAAACACAAACACAACAGCCCTGGCCCTGAGCTTCACAAACAGAAACACAAGCACAAACACAACAACGCAGGCCCTGAGCTTCACAAACACAAACTCAAACACTACAGCCCAGGCCCTGAGCTTCACAAACACAAACACAACACTCCAGGCCCTGAGATTCACAAACACACACATCAACATGACATGTCAGGCCCTGAGCTTCACAAACACAAACACAGACACTACAGCCCAGGCCCTGAGCTTCACAAACACAAACACAGCAGCCCAGGCCCTGAGCTTCACAAACACAAACACAAACACAACAGCCCAGGCTCTGAGCTTCACAAACACAAACACCAACACCACAGCCCAGGCCCTGAGCTTCACAAACACAAACACAAACACCACAGCCCAGGCCCAGAGCTTCACAAACACAAACACCACAGCCCAGGCCCTGAGCTTCACAAACACAAACACAACAGCCCTTTCCCTGAGCATCACAAACACAAACACCACCGCCCAGGCCCTGAGCTTCACAAACACAAACACCACAGCCAGGCCCTTAGCTTCACAAACACAAACACAAACACCACAGCACAGGCCGGTTTGCTTCACAAACACAAACACAAACACCACAGCCCAGGCCCTGAGCTTCACAAACACAAACACAAACACCACAGCCCAGGCCCTGAGCTGGACAAACACAAAGACAAACACAAACAACACTGCCCAGGTCCTGAGCTTCCCAAAAACAAACACAAACACAACAGCTCAGGTCCTGAGCATCACAAACACAACCACAAAGACAAACACAACAGCCAAGGCCCAGAGCTTCACAAACACGAACACAAACACAACAGCCCAGGCCCGGAGCTTCACAAACACAAACACAACAGTCCACGCCCTGAGCTTCACAAACACAAACACAACAGCCCAGGGCTTGAGCATCACAAACACAAACACAAAGATAACAGTCCTGGCCCTGAGCTTCACAAACACAAACACAAACACAAATGCCCTGGCCCTGAGCTTCACAAACACAAACACAACAGCCCAGGCCCTGAGCTTCACAAACACAAGCAAAAACACAAACACAAACACAACAGCCCAGGCCATGAGCTTCACGAACACAAACACAAACACAACAGCCCAGGCCCTGAGCTTCACAAACACAAGAACAAACACAACAGCCCAGGCACTGAGCTGCACAAAAACAAACACAAACACAACAGCTCAGGCCCTGAGCATCACAAACACAACCACAAACACAAACACAACAGCCACGGCCCTGAGCTTCACAAACACGAACACAAACACAACAGCCCAGGCCCGGAGCTTCACAAACACAAACACAACAGTCCACGCCCTGAGCTTCACAAACACAAACACAACAGCCCAGGGCTTGAGCTTCACAAACACAAACAGAAAGATAACAGTCTGGGCCCTGAGCTTCACAAACAACATCACACACACAAACACAACAGCCGGGGCCCTGAGCTTCACAAACATAAACACAACAGCCCAGGCCCTGAGCATCACAAACACAAACACAAGCACAAACACAACAGCTCAGGCCCTGAGCTTCACAAACACAAACACAAACACAACAGCACAGGCCCTGAGCTTCACAAACACAAAAACAGACACAAACACAAACACAACAGCCCAGGCCCTGAGCTTCACAAACACAAACACAACAGCTCAGGCCCTGAGCTTCACAAACACAATAACAGACTCAAACACAACAGCCCACGCCCTGAGCTTCACAAACACGAACACAAACACAACAGCCCAGGCCCGGAGCTTCACAAACACAAACACAACAGTCAAGGCCCTGAGCTTCACAAACACAAACGCAAACACAACAGCCCAGGCCCTGAGCTTCACAAACACAACAGCCCAGGCCCTGAGCTTCACAAACACAAACACAAACACAACAGCTCTGGCCCTGAGTTTCACAAACAGAAACACAAGCACAAACACAACAACGCAGGCCCTGAGCTTCACAAACACAAACTCAAACACTACAGCCCAGGCCCTGAGCTTCACAAACACAAACACAACACTACAGGCCCTGAGATTCACAAACACACACATCAACATGACAGCTCAGGCCCTGAGCTTCACAAACACAAACACAAACACAACAGCCCTGGCCCTGAGCTTCACAAACAGAAACACAAGCACAAACACAACAACGCAGGCCCTGAGCTTCACAAACACAAACTCGAACACTACAGCCCAGGCCCTGAGCTTCACAAACACAAACACAACACTCCAGGCCCTGAGATTCACAAACACACACATCAACATGACAGCTCAGGCCCTGAGCTTCACAAACACAAACACAGACACTACAGCCCAGGCCCTGAGCTTCACAAACACAAACACAGCAGCCCAGGCCCTGAGCTTCACAAACACAAACACAAACACAACAGCCCAGGCCCTGAGCTTCACAAACACAAACACAAACACCACAGCCCAGGCCCTGAGCTTCACAAACACAAACACAATCACCACAGCCCAGGCCCAGAGCTTCACAAACACAAACACCACAGCCCAGGCCCTGAGCTTCACAAACACAAACACAAACACAACAGCCCTTTCCCTGAGCATCACAAACACAAACACCACCGCCCAGGCCCTGAGCTTCACAAACACCACAGCCAGGCCCTTAGCTTCACAAACACAAACACAAACACCACAGCACAGGCCGGTTTGCTTCACAAACACAAACACAAACACCACAGCCCAGGGCCTGAGCTTCACAAACACAAACACAAACACCACAGCCCAGGCCCTGAGCTGGACAAACACAAAGACAAACACAAACAACACTGCCCAGGTCCTGAGCTTCCCAAAAACAAACACAAACACAACAGCTTGGGTCCTGAGCATCACAAACACAACCACAAAGACAAACACAACAGCCAAGGCCCAGAGCTTCACAAACACGAACACAAACACAACAGCCCAGGCCCGGAGCTTCACAAAAACAAACACAACAGTCCACGCCCTGAGCTTCACAAACACAAACACAACAGCCCAGGGCTTGAGCTTCACAAACACAAACACAAAGATAACAGTCCTGGCCCTGAGCTTCACAAACACAAACACAAACACACACACAAACACATCAGCCCGGGCCCTCAGCTTCACAAACACAAACACAACAGCCTTTCCCTGAGCATCACAAACACAAACACAAGCACAAACACAACAGCTCAGGCCCTGAGCTTCACAAACACAAAAACAAACACAACAACCCAGGCCCTGAGCTTCACAAACACAAAAACAGACACAAACACAAACACAACAGCCCAGGCCCTGAGCTTCACAAACACAAACACAACAGCTCAGGCCCTGAGCTTCACAAACACGACAACAGACACAAACACAACAGCTCAGGCCCTGAGCTTCACAAACACGACAACAGACACAAACACAACAGCCCAGGCCCTGAGCTTCACAAACGCAAACACAAAAGTTCAGGCCATGAGCTTCACAAACACAAACGCAAACACAACAGCCCAGGCCCTGAGCTTCACAAACACAAACACAACAGCCCAGGCCCTGAGCTTCACAAACACAAACACAAACACAACAGCCCTGGCCCTGAGCTTCACAAACAGAAACACAAGCACAAACACAACAGCTCAGGCCCTGAGCTTCACAAACACAAACTCAACCACTACAGCCCAGGCCCTGAGCTTCACAAACACAAACACTACAGTCCAGGCCCTGAGCTTCACAAACACAAACATGAACACGACAGCTCAGGCCCTGAGCTTCACAAACACAAACACAAACACTACAGCCCTGGCCCTGAGATTCACAAACACAAACACAAACACAACAGCCCAGGCCCTGAGCTTCACAAGCACAAACACAACAGCCCAGGCCCTGAGCTTCACAAACACAAACACAAACACCACAACCCAGGCCCTGAGCTTCACAAACACAAACACAAACACCACAGCCTAGGCCCTGAGCTTCACAAACACAAACACAAAAACCACAGCCCAGGCCCTGAGCTTCACAAACACAAACACAAACATCCCTGTCCCTGAGCTTCACAAACACAAACACCACCGCCCAGGCCCTGAGCTTCACAAAGACAAACACAAACACCACAGCCAGGCCCATAGCTTCACAAACACAAACACAAACACCACAGCCCAGGCCCTGAGCTGGAAAAACACAAAGACAAAGACAAACACAAACACAAACAACACTGCCCAAACCCTGAGCTTCCCAAACACAAACACAAACAGCCCGGGCCCAGAGCTTCACAAACACAAACACAAACACATACAGCCCATGCCCTGAGTTACACATACACAAAAACAAATACAAACAGCCCGGTCCCTGAGCTTCTAAAACACAAACACAAACAGCCCAGGGCCTGAGCTTCACAAACAAAAACAGCCCAGGCCCCGATATTCACAAACACAAACACAACGGCCCAGGCACTGAGCTTCACAAACACAAGCAAAAACACAAACACAAACACAACAGCCCAGGCATTGAGCTTCACGAACACAAACACAAACACAACAGCCCAGGCCCTGAGCTTCACAAACACAAGCACAAACACAACAGCTCAGGCCCTGAGCATCACAAACACAACCACAAACACAAACAGAAACGCCACGGCCCTGAGCTTCACAAACACAAACACAAACACAACAGCCCAGGCCCGGAGCTTCACAAACACAAACACAACAGTCCACGCCCTGAGCTTCACAAACACAAACACAAACCCAACAGCCCAGGGCTTGAGCTTCACAAACAGAAACACAAACACAAAGATAACAGTCTGGGCCCTGAGCTTCACAAACACAAACACACACAAACACAACAGCCGGGGCCCTGAGCTTCACAAACATAAACACAAAAGCCCAGGCCCTGAGCATCACAAACACAAACACAAGCACAAACACAACAGCTCAGGCCCTGAGCTTCACAAACACAAACACAACAGCCCAGGCCCTGAGCTTCACAAACACAAAAACAGATACAAACACAAACACAACAGCCCAGGCCCTGAGCTTCACAAACACAAACACAACAGCTCAGGCCCTGAGCTTCACAAACACAATAACAGACACAAACACAAACACAACAGCCCAGGCCCTGAGCTTCACAAACACAAACACAACAGCCCAGGCCCTGAGCTTCACAAACACAAACACAACAGCCCACGCCCTGAGCTTCACAAACACGAACACAAACACAACAGCCCAGGCCCTGAGCTTCACAAACACAAACACAACACTCCAGGCCCTGAGATTCACAAACACACACATCAACTTGACAGCGCAGGCCCTGAGCTTCACAAACACACACACAAACACTACAGCCCAGGCCCTGAGCTTCACAAACACAAACACAACAGCCCAGGCCCTGAGCTTCACAAACACAAACACAAACACAACAGCCCAGGCCCTGAGCTTAACAAACACAAACACAAACACCACAGCCCAGGCCCTGAGCTTCACAAACACAAACACAACACTCCAGGCCCTGAGATTCACAAACACACACATCAACTTGACAGCTCAGGCCCTGAGCTTCACAAACACACACACAAACACTACAGCCCAGGCCCTGAGCTTCACAAACACAAACACAACAGCCCAGGCCCTGAGCTTCACAAACACAAACACAAACACAACAGCCCAGGCCCTGAGCTTCACAAACACAAACACAAACACCACAGCCCAGGCCCTGAGCTTCACAAACACAAACACAAACACAAATGCCCTGGCCCTGAGCTTCACAAACACAAACACAACAGCCCAGGCCCTGAGCTTCACAAACACAAGCAAAAACACAAACACAAACACAACAGCCCAGGCCATGAGCTTCACAAACACAAGCACAAACACAACAGCCCAGGCACTGAGCTGCACAAAAACAAACACAAACACAACAGCTCAGGCCCTGAGCATCACAAACACAACCACAAACACAAACACAAACGCCACGGCCCTGAGCTTCACAAACACAAACACAAACACAACAGCCCAGGCCCGGTGCTTCACAAACACAAACACAACAGTCCACGCCCTGAGCTTCACAAACACAAACGCCAACCCAACAGCCCAGGGCTTGAGCTTCACAAACACAAACACAAAGATAACAGTCTGGGCCCTGAGCTTCACAAACACAAACACACACACAAACACAACAGCCGGGGCCCTGAGCTTCACAAACATAAACACAACAGCCCAGGCCCTGAGCATCACAAACACAAACACAAGCACAAACACAACAGCTCAGGCCCTGAGCTTCACAAACACAAACACAACAGCCCAGGCCCTGAGCTTCACAAACACAAAAACAAACACAAACACAACAGCCCAGGCCCTGAGCTTCACAAACACAAACACAACAGCTCAGGCCCTGAGCTTCACAAACACAATAACAGACACAAACACAAACACAACAGCCCAGGCCCTGAGCTTCACAAACACAAACACAACAGCCCAGGCCCTGAGCTTCACAAACACAAACACAACAGCCCACGCCCTGAGCTTCACAAACACGAACACAAACACAACAGCCCAGGCCCGGAGCTTCACAAACACAACAGCCCAGGCCCTGAGCATCACAAACACAAACACAAGCACAAACACAACAGCTCAGGCCCTGAGCTTCACAAACACAAACACAACAGCCCAGGCCCTGAGCTTCACAAACACAAAAACAGACACAAACACAAACACAACAGCCCAGGACCTGAGCTTCACAAACACAAACACAACAGCTCAGGCCCTGAGCTTCACAAACACAATAACAGTTACAAACACAATAACAACAGCCCAGGCCCTGAGCTTCACAAACACCAACACAACAGCCCAGGCCCTGAGCTTCACAAACACAAACACAACAGCCCACGCCCTGAGCTTCACAAACACGAACACAAACACAACAGCCCAGGCCCGGAGCTTCACAAACACAACAGTCCAGGCCCTGAGCTTCACAAACACAAACGCAAACACAGCAGCCCAGGCCCTGAGCTTCACAAACACAACAGCCCAGGCCCTGAGCTTCACAAACACAAACACAAACACAACAGCCCTGGCCCTGAGCTTCACAAACAGAAACACAAGCACAAACACAACAACGCAGGCCCTGAGCTTCACAAACACAAACTCAAACACTACAGCCCAGGCCCTGAGCTTCACAAACACAAACACAACACTCCAGGCCCTGAGATTCACAAACACACACATCGACATGACAGCTCAGGCCCTGAGCTTCACAAACACACACACAAACACTACAGCCCAGGCCCTGAGCTTCACAAACACAAACACAACAGCCCAGGCCCTGAGCTTCACAAACACAAACACCACAGCCCAGGCCCTGAGCTTCACAAACACAAACACAAACACCACAGCACAGGCCCTGAGCTTCACAAACACAAACACAAACACCACAGCCCAGGCCCTGAGCTTCACAAACACAAACACAACAGCCCTGTCCCTGAGCATCACAAACAAAAACACCACCGCCCAGGCCCTGAGCTTCACAAACACAAACACAAACACCACAGCCAGGCCCTTAGCTTCACAAACACAAACACAAACACCACAGCACAGGCCGGTTTGCTTCACAAACACAAACACCACAGCCCAGGCCCTGAGCTTCACAAACACAAACACAAACACCACAGCCCAGGCCCTGAGCTGGACAAACACAAAGACAAACACAAACACAAACAACACTGCCCAGGCCCTGAGCATCCCAAACACAAACACAAACACAACAGCTCAGGCCCTGAGCATCACAAACACAACCACAAAGACAAACACAACAGCCAAGGCCCAGAGCTTCACAAACACGAACACAAACACAACAGCCCAGGCCCGGAGCTTCACAAACAGAAACACAACAGTCCACGCCCTGAGCTTCACAAACACAAACACAATAGCCCAGGGCTTGAGCTTCACAAACACAAACACAAAGATCACAGTCCTGGCCCTGAGCTTCACAAACACAAACACACACACAAACACATCAGCCCGGGCCCTGAGCTTCACAAACACAAACACAACAGCCCAGGCCCTGAGCATCACAAACACAAACAAAAGCACAAACACAGCAGCTCAGGCCCTGAGCTTCAGAGACACAAAAACAAACACAACAGCCCAGGCCCTGAGCTTCACAAACACAAAAACAGACACAAACACAAACACAACAGCCCAGGCCCTGAGCTTCACAAACACAAACACAACAGCTCAGGCACTGAGCTTCACAAACACGACAACAGACACAAACACAACAGCCCAGGCCCTGAGCTTCACAAACGCAAACACAAAAGTCCAGGCCATGAGCTTCACAAACACAAACGCAAACACAACAGCCCAGGCCCTGAGCTTCACTAACACAAACACAAACACAACAGCCCAGGCCCTGAGCTTCACAAACACAAACACAACAGCCCTGGCCCTGAGCTTCACAAACAGAAACACAAGCACAAACACAACAGCTCAGGCCCTGAGCTTCACAAACACAAACTCAACCACGACAGCCCAGGCCCTGAGCTTCACAAATACAAACACAATAGTCCAGGCCCTGAGCTTCACAAACACAAACATCAACACGACAGCTCAGGCACGGAGCTTCGCAAACACAAACACAAACACTACAGCCCTGGCCCTGAGATTCACAAACACAAACACAACAGCCCAGGCCCTGAGCTTCACAAGCACAAAGACAACAGCCCAGGCCCTGAGCTTCACAAACACAAACACAAACACCACAACCCAGGCCCTGAGCTTCACAAACACAAACACAAACATCACAGCCCAGGCCATGAGCTTCACAAACACAAACACACACACCACAGCCCAGGCCCTGAGCTTCACAAACACAAACACAAACACAACAGCCCTGTCCCTGAGCTTCACAAACACAAACACCACCGCCCAGGCCCTGAGCTTCACAAACACAAACACCACAGCCAGGCCCTTAGCTTCACAAACACAAACACCACAGCCCAGGCCCTGAGCTGGACAAACACAAAGACAAAGACAAACACAAACACAAACAACACTGCCCAGGCCCTGAGCTTCCCAAACACAAACACAAACACTAACAGCCCGGGCCCAGAGCTTCACAAACACAAACACAAACTCATACAGCCCATGCCCTGAGTTACACATCCACAAACACAAACAGCCCAGGGCCTGAGCTTCACAAACAAAAACAGCCCAGGCCCCGATATTCACAAACACAAACACAACGGCTCAGGCACTGAGCTTCACAAACACAAACACAACATCTCAGGCCCTGAACTTCACAAACACAAACACAAACACAACGGCCCAGGCCCTGAGCTTCACAAACACAAACACAAACACAACAGCCCAGGACCTGAGCTTCACAAACACAAACACAGCACAACAGCCCAGGCCCTGAGCTTCACAAGCACAAACACAACAGCCCAGGCCCTGAGCTTCACAAACACAAACACCACAACCCAGGCCCTGAGCTTCACAAACACAAACACCACAGCCTAGGCCCTGAGCTTCACAAACACAAACACAAAAACCACAGCCCAGGCCCTGAGCTTCACAAACACAAACACAAACATCCCTGTCCCTGAGCTTCACAAACACAAACACCACCGCCCAGGCCCTGAGCTTCACAAAGACAAACACAAACACAACAGCCCAGGCCCGGAGCTTCACAAACAGAAACACAACAGACCACGCCCTGAGCTTCACAAACACAAACACAACAGCCCAGGGCTTGAGCTTCACAAACACAAACACAAAGATCACAGTCCTGGCCCTGAGCTTCACAAACACAAACACACACACAAACACCTCAGCCCGGGCCCTGAGCTTCACAAACACAAACACAACAGCCCAGGCCCTGAGCATCACAAACACAAACAAAAGCACAAACACAGCAGCTCAGGCCCTGAGCTTCAGAAACACAAAAACAAACACAACAGCCCAGGCCCTGAGCTTCACAAACACAAGAACAGACACAAACACAAACACAACAGCCCAGGCCCTGAGCTTCACAAACACAAACACAACAGCTCAGGCACTGAGCTTCACAAACACGACAACAGACACAAACACAACAGCCCAGGCCCTGAGCTTCACAAACGCAAACACAAAAGTCCAGGCCATGAGCTTCACAAACACAAAGGCAAACACAACAGCCCAGGCCCTGAGCTTCACAAACACAAACACAAACACAACAGCCCAGGCCCTGAGCTTCACAAACACAAACACAACAGCCCTGGCCCTGAGCTTCACAAACAGAAACACAAGCACAAACACAACAGCTCAGGCCCTGAGCTTCACAAACACAAACTCAACCACTACAGCCCAGGCCCTGAGCTTCACAAATACAAACACAACAGTCCAGGCCCTGAGCTTCACAAACACAAACATCAACACGACAGCTCAGGCACGGAGCTTCGCAAGCACAAACACAAACACTACAGCCCTGGCCCTGAGATTCACAATTCAAACACAAACACAACAGCCCAGGCCCTGAGCTTCACAAGCACAAAGACAACAGCCCAGGCCCTGAGCTTCACAAACACAAACACAAACACCACAACCCAGGCCCTGAGCTTCACAAACACAAACACAAACACCACAGCCCAGGCCATGAGCTTCACAAACACAAACACACACACCACAGCCCAGGCCCTGAGCTTCACAAACACAAACACAACAGCCCTGTCCCTGAGCTTCACAAACACAAACAACACTGCCCAGGCCCTGAGCTTCCCAAACACAAACACAAACACTAACAGCCCGGGCCCAGAGCTTCACAAACAAAAACAGCCCAGGCCCCGATATTCACAAACACAAACACAACGGCCCAGGCACTGAGCTTCACAAACACAAACACAAACACAACATCTCAGGCCCTGAACTTCACAAACACAAACACAAACACAACGGCCCAGGCCCTGAGCTTCACAAACACAAACACAGCACAACAGCCCAGGCCCTGAGCTTCACAAGCACAAACACAACAGCCCAGGCCCTGAGCTTCACACACACAAACACAAACAGCCCACGCCCTGAGCTTCACAAACACAAACGCAAACAGCCCAGGCCCTGAGCTTCACAAACACAAACACAAACAGCCCAGGCACTGAGCTTGACAAACACAAACACAACAGTCCACGCCCTGAGCTTCGCAAACACAAACACTACTGCCCAGGCCCTGAGCTTCACAAACACAAACACTAACACAACAGCCCAGGCCCTGAGCTTCACAAACACAAACACTACAGCCCAGGCCCTGAGCTTCACAAACACAAACACATCAGCCCAGGCCCTGAGCTTCACAAACACAAACACAAACAGAGCTGGCCTGGCACTGAGCTTCACAAACACAAACACAAACACAACAGCCCAGGCCTTGAGCTTCACAAACACAAACACAACAGCCCAATCCCTGAGCTTCACAAACACAAACACCACAGCCCAGGCCCTGAGCTTCACAAACACAAACACAAACACCACAGCCCAGCCTCTGAGCTTCACAAACACAAACACAAAAGCCCAGGCCCTGAGCTTCACAAACACAAACACAACAGCCCAGGCCCTGAGTTTCACAAGCACAAACACAAACACAAACACAACAGCCCAGGCCCTGAGCTTCACAAACACAAACACCTCAGCCCAGGCCCTGAGCTTCACAAACACAAACACAAACACCGCAGCCTAGGCCGTTTGATTCACAAACACAAACACAACAGCCCAGGCCCTGAGCTTCACAAACACAAACACACACAAAACAGCCCAGGCCCTGAGCATCTCACACACAAACACAAACACAAACACAAACACTACAGCACAGGCCCTGAGCTTCACAAACACAAACACCACTGCCCAGGCCCAGAGCTTCACAAACACAAACACAAACACTAACAGCCCGAGCACTGAGCTTCACAACCACTAACACAAACACATACAGCCCGGGCCCTGAGCTTCACAAACACAAACACAAACACAAATACAAACAGCCCGGGCCCTGAGCTTCACATACACAAACTCAAACAGCACAGGCCCTGAGCTTCACAAAAACAAACACAAACACAACAGCCAAGGCCCTGAGCTTCACAAACACAAACACAACAGCCCAGGCCCTGAGCTTCACAAACACAAACACAACAGCCCAGGCCCAGAGCTTCACAAACACAAGAACAAACACAAACAGCCCAGGCCCTGAGCTTCACTAACACAAACACAGCACAACAGCCCAGGCCCTGAGCTTCACAAGCACAAACACAACAGCCCAGGCCCTGAGCTTCACAAACACAAACACCACAACCCAGGCCCTGAGCTTCACAAACACAAACACCACAGCCTAGGCCCTGAGCTTCACAAACACAAACACAAAAACCACAGCCCAGGCCCTGAGCTTCACAAACACAAACACAAACATCCCTGTCCCTGAGCTTCACAAACACAAACACCACCGCCCAGGCCCTGAGCTTCACAAAGACAAACACAAACACAACAGCCCAGGCCCGGAGCTTCACAAACAGAAACACAACAGACCACGCCCTGAGCTTCACAAACACAAACACAACAGCCCAGGGCTTGAGCTTCACAAACACAAACACAAAGATCACAGTCCTGGCCCTGAGCTTCACAAACACAAACACACACACAAACACCTCAGCCCGGGCCCTGAGCTTCACAAACACAAACACAACAGCCCAGGCCCTGAGCATCACAAACACAAACAAAAGCACAAACACAGCAGCTCAGGCCCTGAGCTTCAGAAACACAAAAACAAACACAACAGCCCAGGCCCTGAGCTTCACAAACACAAGAACAGACACAAACACAAACACAACAGCCCAGGCCCTGAGCTTCACAAACACAAACACAACAGCTCAGGCACTGAGCTTCACAAACACGACAACAGACACAAACACAACAGCCCAGGCCCTGAGCTTCACAAACGCAAACACAAAAGTCCAGGCCATGAGCTTCACAAACACAAAGGCAAACACAACAGCCCAGGCCCTGAGCTTCACAAACACAAACACAAACACAACAGCCCAGGCCCTGAGCTTCACAAACACAAACACAACAGCCCTGGCCCTGAGCTTCACAAACAGAAACACAAGCACAAACACAACAGCTCAGGCCCTGAGCTTCACAAACACAAACTCAACCACTACAGCCCAGGCCCTGAGCTTCACAAATACAAACACAACAGTCCAGGCCCTGAGCTTCACAAACACAAACATCAACACGACAGCTCAGGCACGGAGCTTCGCAAGCACAAACACAAACACTACAGCCCTGGCCCTGAGATTCACAATTCAAACACAAACACAACAGCCCAGGCCCTGAGCTTCACAAGCACAAAGACAACAGCCCAGGCCCTGAGCTTCACAAACACAAACACAAACACCACAACCCAGGCCCTGAGCTTCACAAACACAAACACAAACACCACAGCCCAGGCCATGAGCTTCACAAACACAAACACACACACCACAGCCCAGGCCCTGAGCTTCACAAACACAAACACAACAGCCCTGTCCCTGAGCTTCACAAACACAAACAACACTGCCCAGGCCCTGAGCTTCCCAAACACAAACACAAACACTAACAGCCCGGGCCCAGAGCTTCACAAACAAAAACAGCCCAGGCCCCGATATTCACAAACACAAACACAACGGCCCAGGCACTGAGCTTCACAAACACAAACACAAACACAACATCTCAGGCCCTGAACTTCACAAACACAAACACAAACACAACGGCCCAGGCCCTGAGCTTCACAAACACAAACACAGCACAACAGCCAAGGCCCTGAGCTTCACAAGCACAAACACAACAGCCCAGGCCCTGAGCTTCACACACACAAACACAAACAGCCCACGCCCTGAGCTTCACAAACACAAACACAAACAGCCCAGGCCCTGAGCTTCACAAACACAAACACAAACAGCCCAGGCACTGAGCTTGACAAACACAAACACAACAGTCCACGCCCTGAGCTTCGCAAACACAAACACTACTGCCCAGGCCCTGAGCTTCACAAACACAAACACTAACACAACAGCCCAGGCCCTGAGCTTCACAAACACAAACACTACAGCCCAGGCCCTGAGCTTCACAAACACAAACACATCAGCCCAGGCCCTGAGCTTCACAAACACAAACACAAACAGAGCTGGCCTGGCACTGAGCTTCACAAACACAAACACAAACACAACAGCCCAGGCCTTGAGCTTCACAAACACAAACACAACAGCCCAATCCCTGAGCTTCACAAACACAAACACCACAGCCCAGGCCCTGAGCTTCACAAACACAAACACAAACACCACAGCCCAGCCTCTGAGCTTCACAAACACAAACACAAAAGCCCAGGCCCTGAGCTTCACAAACACAAACACAACAGCCCAGGCCCTGAGTTTCACAAGCACAAACACAAACACAAACACAACAGCCCAGGCCCTGAGCTTCACAAACACAAACACCTCAGCCCAGGCCCTGAGCTTCACAAACACAAACACAAACACCGCAGCCTAGGCCGTTTGATTCACAAACACAAACACAACAGCCCAGGCCCTGAGCTTCACAAACACAAACACACACAAAACAGCCCAGGCCCTGAGCATCTCACACACAAACACAAACACAAACACAAACACTACAGCACAGGCCCTGAGCTTCACAAACACAAACACCACTGCCCAGGCCCAGAGCTTCACAAACACAAACACAAACACTAACAGCCCGAGCACTGAGCTTCACAACCACTAACACAAACACATACAGCCCGGGCCCTGAGCTTCACAAACACAAACACAAACACAAATACAAACAGCCCGGGCCCTGAGCTTCACATACACAAACTCAAACAGCACAGGCCCTGAGCTTCACAAAAACAAACACAAACACAACAGCCAAGGCCCTGAGCTTCACAAACACAAACACAACAGCCCAGGCCCTGAGCTTCACAAACACAAACACAACAGCCCAGGCCCAGAGCTTCACAAACACAAGAACAAACACAAACAGCCCAGGCCCTGAGCTTCACTAACACAAACACAAACACAACAGCCCAGGCCCTGAGCTTCACAAACACAAACACAAATGCCCTGGCCCTGAGCTTCACAAACACAAACACAACAGCCCAGGCCCTGAGCTTCACAAACACAAGCAAAAACACAAACACAAACACAACAGCCCAGGCCATGAGCTTCACGAACACAAACACAAACACAACAGCCCAGGCCCTGAGCTTCACAAACACAAGAACAAACACAACAGCCCAGGCACTGAGCTGCACAAAAACAAACACAAACACAACAGCTCAGGCCCTGAGCATCACAAACACAACCACAAACACAAACACAACAGCCACGGCCCTGAGCTTCACAAACACGAACACAAACACAACAGCCCAGGCCCGGAGCTTCACAAACACAACAGTCCACGCCCTGAGCTTCACAAACACAAACACAAACCCAACAGCCCAGGGCTTGAGCTTCACAAACACAAACAGAAAGATAACAGTCTGGGCCCTGAGCTTCACAAACACCATCACACACACAAACACAACAGCCGGGGCCCTGAGCTTCACAAACATAAACACAACAGCCCAGGCCCTGAGCATCACAAACACAAACACAAGCACAAACACAACAGCTCAGGCCCTGAGCTTCACAAACACAAACACAAACACAACAGCACAGGCCCTGAGCTTCACAAACACAAAAACAGACACAAACACAAACACAACAGCCCAGGCCCTGAGCTTCACAAACACAAACACAACAGCTCAGGCCCTGAGCTTCACAAACACAATAACAGACTCAAACACAACAGCCCACGCCCTGAGCTTCACAAACACGAACACAAACACAACAGCCCAGGCCCGGAGCTTCACAAACACAAACACAACAGTCAAGGCCCTGAGCTTCACAAACACAAACGCAAACACAACAGCCCAGGCCCTGAGCTTCACAAACACAACAGCCCAGGCCCTGAGCTTCACAAACACAAACACAAACACAACAGCCCTGGCCCTGAGTTTCACAAACAGAAACACAAGCACAAACACAACAACGCAGTCCCTGAGCTTCACAAACACAAACTCAAACACTACAGCCCAGGCCCTGAGCTTCACAAACACAAACACAACACTCCAGGCCCTGAGATTCACAAACACACACATCAACATGACAGCTCAGGCCCTGAGCTTCACAAACACAAACAGAAACACAACAGCCCTGGCCCTGAGCTTCACAAACAGAAACACAAGCACAAACACAACAACGCAGGCCCTGAGCTTCACAAACACAAACTCAAACACTACAGCCCAGGCCCTGAGCTTCACAAACACAAACACAACACTCCAGGCCCTGAGATTCACAAACACACACATCAACATGACAGCTCAGGCCCTGAGCTTCACAAACACAAACACAGACACTACAGCCCAGGCCCTGAGCTTCACAAACACAAACACAACAGCCCTGGCCCTGAGCTTCACAAACAGAAACACAAGCACAAACACAACAGCTCAGGCCCTGAGCTTCACAAACACAAACTCAACCACGACAGCCCAGGCCCTGAGCTTCACAAATACAAACACAACAGTCCAGGCCCTGAGCTTCACAAACACAAACATCAACACGACAGCTCAGGCACGGAGCTTCGCAAACACAAACACAAACACTACAGCCCTGGCCCTGAGATTCACAAACACAAACACAACAGCCCAGGCCCTGAGCTTCACAAGCACAAAGACAACAGCCCAGGCCCTGAGCTTCACAAACACAAACACAAACACCACAACCCAGGCCCTGAGCTTCACAAACACAAACACAAACATCACAGCCCAGGCCATGAGCTTCACAAACACAAACACACACACCACAGCCCAGGCCCTGAGCTTCACAAACACAAACACAAACACAACAGCCCTGTCCCTGAGCTTCACAAACACAAACACCACCGCCCAGGCCCTGAGCTTCACAAACACAAACACCACAGCCAGGCCCTTAGCTTCACAAACACAAACACCACAGCCCAGGCCCTGAGCTGGACAAACACAAAGACAAAGACAAACACAAACACAAACAACACTGCCCAGGCCCTGAGCTTCCCAAACACAAACACAAACACTAACAGCCCGGGCCCAGAGCTTCACAAACACAAACACAAACTCATACAGCCCATGCCCTGAGTTACACATCCACAAACACAAACAGCCCAGGGCCTGAGCTTCACAAACAAAAACAGCCCAGGCCCCGATATTCACAAACACAAACACAACGGCTCAGGCACTGAGCTTCACAAACACAAACACAACATCTCAGGCCCTGAACTTCACAAACACAAACACAAACACAACGGCCCAGGCCCTGAGCTTCACAAACACAAACACAAACACAACAGCCCAGGACCTGAGCTTCACAAACACAAACACAGCACAACAGCCCAGGCCCTGAGCTTCACAAGCACAAACACAACAGCCCAGGCCCTGAGCTTCACAAACACAAACACCACAACCCAGGCCCTGAGCTTCACAAACACAAACACCACAGCCTAGGCCCTGAGCTTCACAAACACAAACACAAAAACCACAGCCCAGGCCCTGAGCTTCACAAACACAAACATCCCTGTCCCTGAGCTTCACAAACACAAACACCACCGCCCAGGCCCTGAGCTTCACAAAGACAAACACAAACACAACAGCCCAGGCCCGGAGCTTCACAAACAGAAACACAACAGACCACGCCCTGAGCTTCACAAACACAAACACAACAGCCCAGGGCTTGAGCTTCACAAACACAAACACAAAGATCACAGTCCTGGCCCTGAGCTTCACAAACACAAACACACACACAAACACCTCAGCCCGGGCCCTGAGCTTCACAAACACAAACACAACAGCCCAGGCCCTGAGCATCACAAACACAAACAAAAGCACAAACACAGCAGCTCAGGCCCTGAGCTTCAGAAACACAAAAACAAACACAACAGCCCAGGCCCTGAGCTTCACAAACACAAGAACAGACACAAACACAAACACAACAGCCCAGGCCCTGAGCTTCACAAACACAAACACAACAGCTCAGGCACTGAGCTTCACAAACACGACAACAGACACAAACACAACAGCCCAGGCCCTGAGCTTCACAAACGCAAACACAAAAGTCCAGGCCATGAGCTTCACAAACACAAAGGCAAACACAACAGCCCAGGCCCTGAGCTTCACAAACACAAACACAAACACAACAGCCCAGGCCCTGAGCTTCACAAACACAAAAGCCCTGGCCCTGAGCTTCACAAACAGAAACACAAGCACAAACACAACAGCTCAGGCCCTGAGCTTCACAAACACAAACTCAACCACTACAGCCCAGGCCCTGAGCTTCACAAATACAAACACAACAGTCCAGGCCCTGAGCTTCACAAACACAAACATCAACACGACAGCTCAGGCACGGAGCTTCGCAAGCACAAACACAAACACTACAGCCCTGGCCCTGAGATTCACAATTCAAACACAAACACAACAGCCCAGGCCCTGAGCTTCACAAGCACAAAGACAACAGCCCAGGCCCTGAGCTTCACAAACACAAACACAAACACCACAACCCAGGCCCTGAGCTTCACAAACACAAACACAAACACCACAGCCCAGGCCATGAGCTTCACAAACACAAACACACACACCACAGCCCAGGCCCTGAGCTTCACAAACACAAACACAACAGCCCTGTCCCTGAGCTTCACAAACACAAACAACACTGCCCAGGCCCTGAGCTTCCCAAACACAAACACAAACACTAACAGCCCGGGCCCAGAGCTTCACAAACAAAAACAGCCCAGGCCCCGATATTCACAAACACAAACACAACGGCCCAGGCACTGAGCTTCACAAACACAAACACAAACACAACATCTCAGGCCCTGAACTTCACAAACACAAACACAAACACAACGGCCCAGGCCCTGAGCTTCACAAACACAAACACAGCACAACAGCCCAGGCCCTGAGCTTCACAAGCACAAACACAACAGCCCAGGCCCTGAGCTTCACACACACAAACACAAACAGCCCACGCCCTGAGCTTCACAAACACAAACACAAACAGCCCAGGCCCTGAGCTTCACAAACACAAACACAAACAGCCCAGGCACTGAGCTTGACAAACACAAACACAACAGTCCACGCCCTGAGCTTCGCAAACACAAACACTAACACAACAGCCCAGGCCCTGAGCTTCACAAACACAAACACTACAGCCCAGGCCCTGAGCTTCACAAACACAAACACATCAGCCCAGGCCCTGAGCTTCACAAACACAAACACAAACAGAGCTGGCCTGGCACTGAGCTTCACAAACACAAACACAAACACAACAGCCCAGGCCTTGAGCTTCACAAACACAAACACAACAGCCCAATCCCTGAGCTTCACAAACACAAACACCACAGCCCAGGCCCTGAGCTTCACAAACACAAACACAAACACCACAGCCCAGCCTCTGAGCTTCACAAACACAAACACAAAAGCCCAGGCCCTGAGCTTCACAAACACAAACACAACAGCCCAGGCCCTGAGTTTCACAAGCACAAACACAAACACAAACACAACAGCCCAGGCCCTGAGCTTCACAAACACAAACACCTCAGCCCAGGCCCTGAGCTTCACAAACACAAACACAAACACCGCAGCCTAGGCCGTTTGATTCACAAACACAAACACAACAGCCCAGGCCCTGAGCTTCACAAACACAAACACACACAAAACAGCCCAGGCCCTGAGCATCTCACACACAAACACAAACACAAACACAAACACTACAGCACAGGCCCTGAGCTTCACAAACACAAACACCACTGCCCAGGCCCAGAGCTTCACAAACACAAACACAAACACAAACACTAACAGCCCTAGCACTGAGCTTCACAACCACTAACACAAACACATACAGCCCGGGCCCTGAGCTTCACAAACACAAACACAAACACAAATACAAACAGCCCGGGCCCTGAGCTTCACATACACAAACTCAAACAGCACAGGCCCTGAGCTTCACAAAAACAAACACAAACACAACAGCCAAGGCCCTGAGCTTCACAAACACAAACACAACAGCCCAGGCCCTGAGCTTCACAAACACAAACACAACAGCCCAGGCCCAGAGCTTCACAAACACAAGAACAAACACAAACAGCCCAGGCCCTGAGCTTCACTAACACAAACACAAACACAACAGCCCAGGCCCTGAGCTTCACAAACACAAACACAAACACAAATGCCCTGGCCCTGAGCTTCACAAACACAAACACAACAGCCCAGGCCCTGAGCTTCACAAACACAAGCAAAAACACAAACACAAACACAACAGCCCAGGCCATGAGCTTCACGAACACAAACACAAACACAACAGCCCAGGCCCTGAGCTTCACAAACACAAGAACAAACACAACAGCCCAGGCACTGAGCTGCACAAAAACAAACACAAACACAACAGCTCAGGCCCTGAGCATCACAAACACAACCACAAACACAAACACAACAGCCACGGCCCTGAGCTTCACAAACACGAACACAAACACAACAGCCCAGGCCCGGAGCTTCACAAACACAAACACAACAGTCCACGCCCTGAGCTTCACAAACACAAACACAAACCCAACAGCCCAGGGCTTGAGCTTCACAAACACAAACAGAAAGATAACAGTCTGGGCCCTGAGCTTCACAAACACCATCACACACACAAACACAACAGCCGGGGCCCTGAGCTTCACAAACATAAACACAACAGCCCAGGCCCTGAGCATCACAAACACAAACACAAGCACAAACACAACAGCTCAGGCCCTGAGCTTCACAAACACAAACACAAACACAACAGCACAGGCCCTGAGCTTCACAAACACAAAAACAGACACAAACACAAACACAACAGCCCAGGCCCTGAGCTTCACAAACACAAACACAACAGCTCAGGCCCTGAGCTTCACAAACACAATAACAGACTCAAACACAACAGCCCACGCCCTGAGCTTCACAAACACGAACACAAACACAACAGCCCAGGCCCGGAGCTTCACAAACACAAACACAACAGTCAAGGCCCTGAGCTTCACAAACACAAACACAACAGCCCAGGCCCTGAGCTTCACAAACACAACAGCCCAGGCCCTGAGCTTCACAAACACAAACACAAACACAACAGCCCTGGCCCTGAGTTTCACAAACAGAAACACAAGCACAAACACAACAACGCAGTCCCTGAGCTTCACAAACACAAACTCAAACACTACAGCCCAGGCCCTGAGCTTCACAAACACAAACACAACACTCCAGGCCCTGAGATTCACAAACACACACATCAACATGACAGCTCAGGCCCTGAGCTTCACAAACACAAACAGAAACACAACAGCCCTGGCCCTGAGCTTCACAAACAGAAACACAAGCACAAACACAACAACGCAGGCCCTGAGCTTCACAAACACAAACTCAAACACTACAGCCCAGGCCCTGAGCTTCACAAACACAAACACAACACTCCAGGCCCTGAGATTCACAAACACACACATCAACATGACAGCTCAGGCCCTGAGCTTCACAAACACAAACACAGACACTACAGCCCAGGCCCTGAGCTTCACAAACACAAACACAGCAGCCCAGGCCCTGAGCTTCACAAACACAAACACAAACACAACAGCCCAGGCCCTGAGCTTCACAAACACAAACACAAACACCACAGCCCAGGCCCTGAGCTTCACAAACACAAACACCACAGCCCAGGCCCAGAGCTTCACAAACACAAACACCACAGCCCAGGCCCTGAGCTTCACAAACACAAACACAACAGCCCTTTCCCTGAGCATCACAAACACAAACACCACCGCCCAGGCCCTGAGCTTCACAAACACAAACACCACAGCCAGGCCCTTAGCTTCACAAACACAAACACAAACACCACAGCACAGGCCGGTTTGCTTCACAAACACAAACACAAACACCACAGCCCAGGCCCTGAGCTTCACAAACACAAACACAAACACCACAGCCCAGTCCCTGAGCTGGACAAACACAAAGACAAACACAAACAACACTGCCCAGGTCCTGAGCTTTTCAAAAACAAACACAAACACAACAGCTCAGGTCCTGAGCATCACAAACACAACCACAAAGACAAACACAACAGCCAAGGCCCTGAGCTTCACAAACACGAACACAAACACAACAGCCCAGGCCCGGAGCTTCACAAACACAAAAACAACAGTCCACGCCCTGAGCTTCACAAACACAAACACAACAGCCCAGGGCTTGAGCTTCACAAACACAAACACAAAGATAACAGTCCTGGCCCTGAGCTTCACAAACACAAACACAAACACAAATGCCCTGGCCCTGAGCTTCACAAACACAAACACAACAGCCCAGGCCCTGAGCTTCACAAACACAAGCAAAAACACAAACACAAACACAACAGCGCAGGCCATGAGCTTCACGAACACAAACACAAACACAACAGCCCAGGCCCTGAGCTTCACAAACACAAGAACAAACACAACAGCCCAGGCACTGAGCTGCACAAAAACAAACACAAACACAACAGCTCAGGCCCTGAGCATCACAAACACAACCACAAACACAAACACAACAGCCACGGCCCTGAGCTTCACAAACACGAACACAAACACAACAGCCCAGGCCCGGAGCTTCACAAACACAAACACAACAGTCCACGCCCTGAGCTTCACAAACACAAACACAAACCCAACAGCCCAGGGCTTGAGCTTCACAAACACAAACAGAAAGATAACAGTCTGGGCCCTGAGCTTCACAAACACCATCACACACACAAACACAACAGCCGGGGCCCTGAGCTTCACAAACATAAACACAACAGCCCAGGCCCTGAGCATCACAAACACAAACACAAGCACAAACACAACAGCTCAGGCCCTGAGCTTCACAAACACAAACACAAACACAACAGCACAGGCCCTGAGCTTCACAAACACAAAAACAGACACAAACACAAACACAACAGCCCAGGCCCTGAGCTTCACAAACACAAACACAACAGCTCAGGCCCTGAGCTTCACAAACACAATAACAGACTCAAACACAACAGCCCACGCCCTGAGCTTCACAAACACGAACACAAACACAACAGCCCAGGCCCGGAGCTTCACAAACACAAACACAACAGTCAAGGCCCTGAGCTTCACAAACACAAACGCAAACACAACAGCCCAGGCCCTGAGCTTCACAAACACAACAGCCCAGGCCCTGAGCTTCACAAACACAAACACAAACACAACAGCCCTGGCCCTGAGTTTCACAAACAGAAACACAAGCACAAACACAACAACGCAGGCCCTGAGCTTCACAAACACAAACTCAAACACTACAGCCCAGGCCCTGAGCTTCACAAACACAAAGACAACACTCCAGGCCCTGAGATTCACAAACACACACATCAACATGACAGCTCAGGCCCTGAGCTTCACAAACACAAACAGAAACACAACAGCCCTGGCCCTGAGCTTCACAAACAGAAACACAAGCACAAACACAACAACGCAGGCCCTGAGCTTCACAAACACAAACTCAAACACTACAGCCCAGGCCCTGAGCTTCACAAACACAAACACAACACTCCAGGCCCTGCTATTCACAAACACACACATCAACATGACAGCTCAGGCCCTGAGCTTCACAAACACAAACACAGAAACTACAGCCCAGGCCCTGAGCTTCACAAACACAAACACAGCAGCCCAGGCCCTGAGCTTCACAAACACAAACACAAACACTACAGCCCAGGCCCTGAGCTTCACAAACACAAACACAAACACCACAGCCCAGGCCCTGAGCTTCACAAACACAAACACAAACACCACAGCCCAGGCCCAGAGCTTCACAAACACAAACACCACAGCCCAGGCCCTGAGCTTCACAAACACAAACACAAACACAACAGCCCTTTCCCTGAGCATCACAAACACAAACACCACCGCCCAGGCCCTGAGCTTCACAAACACAAACACCACAGCCAGGCCCTTAGCTTCACAAACACAAACACAAACACCACAGCACAGGCCGGTTTGCTTCACAAACACAAACACAAAGACCACAGCCCAGGCCCTGAGCTTCACAAACACAAACACAAACACCACAGCCCAGGCCCTGAGCTGGACAAACACAAAGACAAACACAAACAACACTGCCCAGGTCCTGAGCTTCCCAAAAACAAACACAAACACAACAGCTCAGGTCCTGAGCATCACAAACACAACCACAAAGACAAACACAACAGCCAAGGCCCAGAGCTTCACAAACACGAACACAAACACAACAGCCCAGGCCCGGAGCTTCACAAAAACAAACACAACAGTCCACGCCCTGAGCTTCACAAACACAAACACAACAGCCCAGGGCTTGAGCTTCACAAACACAAACACAAAGATAACAGTCCTGGCCCTGAGCTTCACAAACACAAACACACACACAAACACATCAGCCCGGGCCCTCAGCTTCACAAACACAAACACAACAGCCTTTCCCTGAGCATCACAAACACAAACACAAGCACAAACACAACAGCTCAGGCCCTGAGCTTCACAAACACAAAAACAAACACAACAACCCAGGCCCTGAGCTTCACAAACACAAAAACAGACACAAACACAAACACAACAGCCCTGGCCCTGAGCTTCACAAACACAAACACAACAGCTCAGGCCCTGAGCTTCACAAACACGACAACAGACACAAACACAACAGCTCAGGCCCTGAGCTTCACAAACACGACAACAGACACAAACACAACTTCCCAGGCCCTGAGCTTCACAAACGCAAACACAAAAGTTCAGGCCATGAGCTTCACAAACACAAACGCAAACACAACAGCCCAGGCCCTGAGCTTCACAAACACAAACACAACAGCCCAGGCCCTGAGCTTCACAAACACAAACACAAACACAACAGCCCTGGCCCTGAGCTTCACAAACAGAAACACAAGCACAAACACAACAGCTCAGGCCCTGAGCTTCACAAACACAAACTCAACCACTACAGCCCAGGCCCTGAGCTTCACAAACACAAACACTACAGTCCAGGCCCTGAGCTTCACAAACACAAACATGAACACGACAGCTCAGGCCCTGAGCTTCACAAACACAAACACAAACACTACAGCCCTGGCCCTGAGATTCACAAACACAAACACAAACACAACAGCCCAGGCCCTGAGCTTCACAAGCACAAACACAACAGCCCAGGCCCTGAGCTTCACAAACACAAACACAAACACCACAACCCAGGCCCTGAGCTTCACAAACACAAACACCACAGCCTAGGCCCTGAGCTTCACAAACACAAACACAAAAACCACAGCCCAGGCCCTGAGCTTCACAAACACAAACACAAACATCCCTGTCCCTGAGCTTCACAAACACAAACACCACCGCCCAGGCCCTGAGCTTCACAAAGACAAACACAAACACCACAGCCAGGCCCATAGCTTCACAAACACAAACACCACAGCCCAGGCCCTGAGCTGGAAAAACACAAAGACAAAGACAAACACAAACACAAACAACACTGCCCAAGCCCTGAGCTTCCCAAACACAAACACTAACAGCCCGGGCCCAGAGCTTCACAAACACAAACACAAACACATACAGCCCATGCCCTGAGTTACACATACACAAAAACAAATACAAACAGCCCGGGCCCTGAGCTTCTAAAACACAAACACAAACAGCCCAGGCCCGGAGCTTCACAAACACAAACAGCCCAGGGCCTGAGCTTCACAAACAAAAACAGCCCAGGCCCCGATATTCACAAACACAAACACAACGGCCCAGGCACTGAGCTTCACAAACACAAGCAAAAACACAAACACAAACACAACAGCCCAGGCCATGAGCTTCACGAACACAAACACAAACACAACAGCCCAGGCCCTGAGCTTCACAAACACAAGCACAAACACAACAGCTCAGGCCCTGAGCATCACAAACACAACCACAAACACAAACAGAAACGCCACGGCCCTGAGCTTCACAAACACAAACACAAACACAACAGCCCAGGCCCGGAGCTTCACAAACACAAACACAACAGTCCACGCCCTGAGCTTCACAAACACAAACACAAACCCAACAGCCCAGGGCTTGAGCTTCACAAACAGAAACACAAACACAAAGATAACAGTCTGGGCCCTGAGCTTCACAAACACAAACACACACAAACACAACAGCCGGGGCCCTGAGCTTCACAAACATAAACACAACAGCCCAGGCCCTGAGCATCACAAACGCAAACACAAGCACAAAAACAACAGCTCAGGCCCTGAGCTTCACAAACACAAACACAACAGCCCAGGCCCTGAGCTTCACAAACACAAAAACAGACACAAACACAAACACAACAGCCCAGGCCCTGAGCTTCACAAACACAAACACAACAGCTCAGGCCCTGAGCTTCACAAACACAATAACAGACACAAACACAAACACAACAGCCCAGGCCCTGATCTTCACAAACACAAACACAACAGCCCAGGCCCTGAGCTTCACAAACACAAACACAACAGCCCACGCCCTGAGCTTCACAAACACGAACACAAACACAACAGCCCAGGCCCTGAGCTTCACAAACACAAACACAACACTCCAGGCCCTGAGATTCACAAACACACACATCAACTTGACAGCGCAGGCCCTGAGCTTCACAAACACACACACAAACACTACAGCCCAGGCCCTGAGCTTCACAAACACAAACACAACAGCCCAGGCCCTGAGCTACACAAACACAAACACAAACACAACAGCCCAGGCCCTGAGCTTCACAAACACAAACACAAACACCACAGCCCAGGCCCTGAGCTTCACAAACACAAACACAACACTCCAGGCCCTGAGATTCACAAACACACACATCAACTTGACAGCTCAGGCCCTGAGCTTCACAAACACACACACAAACACTACAGCCCAGGCCCTGAGCTTCACAAACACAAACACAACAGCCCAGGCCCTGAGCTTCACAAACACAAACACAAACACAACAGCCCAGGCCCTGAGCTTCACAAACACAAACACAAACACCACAGCCCAGGCCCTGAGCTTCACAAACACAAACACAAATGCCCTGGCCCTGAGCTTCACAAACACAAACACAACAGCCCAGGCCCTGAGCTTCACAAACACAAGCAAAAACACAAACACAAACACAACAGCCCAGGCCATGAGCTTCACGAACACAAACACAAACACAACAGCCCAGGCCCTGAGCTTCACAAACACAAGCACAAACACAACAGCCCAGGCACTGAGCTGCACAAAAACAAACACAAACACAACAGCTCAGGCCCTGAGCATCACAAACACAACCACAAACACAAACACAAACGCCACGGCCCTGAGCTTCACAAACACAAACACAAACACAACAGCCCAGGCCCGGAGCTTCACAAACACAAACACAACAGTCCACGCCCTGAGCTTCACAAACACAAACACCAACCCAACAGCCCAGGGCTTGAGCTTCACAAACACAAACACAAAGATAACAGTCTGGGCCCTGAGCTTCACAAACACAAACACACACACAAACACAACAGCCGGGGCCCTGAGCTTCACAAACATAAACACAACAGCCCAGGCCCTGAGCATCACAAACACAAACACAACAGCCCATGCCCTGAGCTTCACAAACACAAAAACAGACACAAACACAAACACAACAGCCCAGGCCCTGAGCTTCACAAACACAAACACAACAGCTCTGGCCCTGAGCTTCACAAACACAATAACAGACACAAACACAAACACAACAGCCCAGGCCCTGAGCTTCACAATCACAAACACAACAGCCCACGCCCTGAGCTTCACAAACACAAACACAACAGCCCACGCCCTGAGCTTCACAAACACGAACACAAACACAACAGCCCAGGCCCGGAGCTTCACAAACACAACAGCCCAGGCCCTGATCATCACAAACACAAACACAAGCACAAACACAACAGCTCAGGCCCTGAGCTTCACAAACACAAACACAACAGCCCAGGCCCTGAGCTTCACAAACACAAAAACAGACACAAACACAAACACAACAGCCCAGGACCTGAGCTTCACAAACACAAACACAACAGCTCAGGCCCTGAGCTTCACAAACACAATAACAGACACAAACACAATAACAACAGCCCAGGCCCTGAGCTTCACAAACACAAACACAACAGCCCAGGCCCTGAGCTTCACAAACACAAACACAACAGCCCACGCCCTGAGCTTCACAAACACGAACACAAACACAACAGCCCAGGCCCGGAGCTTCACAAACACAACAGTCCAGGCCCTGAGCTTCACAAACACAAACGCAAACACAGCAGCCCAGGCCCTGAGCTTCACAAACACAACAGCCCAGGCCCTGAGCTTCACAAACACAAACACAAACACAACAGCCCTGGCCCTGAGCTTCACAAACAGAAACACAAGCACAAACACAACAACGCAGGCCCTGAGCTTCACAAACACAAACTCAAACACTACAGCCCAGGCCCTGAGCTTCACAAACACAAACACAACACTCCAGGCCCTGAGATTCACAAACACACACATCGACATGACAGCTCAGGCCCTGAGCTTCACAAACACACACACAAACACTACAGCCCAGGCCCTGAGCTTCACAAACACAAACACCACAGCCCAGGCCCTGAGCTTCACAAACACAAACACAAACACCACAGCACAGGCCCTGAGCTTCACAAACACAAACACAAACACCACAGCCCAGGCCCTGAGCTTCACAAACACAAACACAACAGCCCTGTCCCTGAGCATCACAAACACAAACACCACCGCCCAGGCCCTGAGCTTCACAAACACAAACACAAACACCACAGCCAGGCCCTTAGCTTCACAAACACAAACACAAACACCACAGCACAGGCCGGTTTGCTTCACAAACACAAACACCACAGCCCAGGCCCTGAGCTTCACAAACACAAACACAAACACCACAGCCCAGGCCCTGAGCTGGACAAACACAAAGACAAACACAAACACAAACAACACTGCCCAGGCCCTGAGCATCCCAAACACAAACACAAACACAACAGCTCAGGCCCTGAGCATCACAAACACAACCACAAAGACAAACACAACAGCCAAGGCCCAGAGCTTCACAAACACGAACACAAACACAACAGCCCAGGCCCGGAGCTTCACAAACAGAAACACAACAGTCCACGCCCTGAGCTTCACAAACACAAACACAACAGCCCAGGGCTTGAGCTTCACAAACACAAACACAAAGATCACAGTCCTGGCCCTGAGCTTCACAAACACAAACACACACACAAACACATCAGCCCGGGCCCTGAGCTTCACAAACACAAACACAACAGCCCAGGCCCTGAGCATCACAAACACAAACACAAGCACAAACACAGCAGCTCAGGCCCTGAGCTTCAGAGACACAAAAACAAACACAACAGCCCAGGCCCTGAGCTTCACAAACACAAAAACAGACACAAACACAAACACAACAGCCCAGGCCCTGAGCTTCACAAACACAAACACAACAGCTCAGGCACTGAGCTTCACAAACACGACAACAGACACAAACACAACAGCCCAGGCCCTGAGCTTCACAAACGCAAACACAAAAGTCCAGGCCCTGAGCTTCACAAACACAAACACAAACACAACAGCCCAGGCCCTGAGCTTCACAAACACAAACACAACAGCCCTGGCCCTGAGCTTCACAAACAGAAACACAAGCACAAACACAACAGCTCAGGCCCTGAGCTTCACAAACACAAACTCAACCACGACAGCCCAGGCCCTGAGCTTCACAAATACAAACACAACAGTCCAGGCCCTGAGCTTCACAAACACAAACATCAACACGACAGCTCAGGCACGGAGCTTCGCAAACACAAACACAAACACTACAGCCCTGGCCCTGAGATTCACAAACACAAACACAACAGCCCAGGCCCTGAGCTTCACAAGCACAAAGACAACAGCCCAGGCCCTGAGCTTCACAAACACAAACACAAACACCACAACCCAGGCCCTGAGCTTCACAAACACAAACACAAACATCACAGCCCAGGCCATGAGCTTCACAAACACAAACACACACACCACAGCCCAGGCCCTGAGCTTCACAAACACAAACACAAACACAACAGCCCTGTCCCTGAGCTTCACAAACACAAACACCACCGCCCAGGCCCTGAGCTTCACAAACACAAACACCACAGCCAGGCCCTTAGCTTCACAAACACAAACACCACAGCCCAGGCCCTGAGCTGGACAAACACAAAGACAAAGACAAACACAAACACAAACAACACTGCCCAGGCCCTGAGCTTCCCAAACACAAACACAAACACTAACAGCCCGGGCCCAGAGCTTCACAAACACAAACACAAACTCATACAGCCCATGCCCTGAGTTACACATCCACAAACACAAACAGCCCAGGGCCTGAGCTTCACAAACAAAAACAGCCCAGGACCCGATATTCACAAACACAAACACAACGGCCCAGGCACTGAGCTTCACAAACACAAACACAAACACAACATCTCAGGCCCTGAACTTCACAAACACAAACACAAACACAACGGCCCAGGCCCTGAGCTTCACAAACACAAACACAAACACAACAGCCCAGGACCTGAGCTTCACAAACACAAACACAGCACAACAGCCCAGGCCCTGAGCTTCACAAGCACAAACACAACAGCCCAGGCCCTGAGCTTCACAAACACAAACACCACAACCCAGGCCCTGAGCTTCACAAACACAAACACCACAACCCAGGCCCTGAGCTTCACAAACACAAACACAAACACCACAGCCCAGGCCATGAGCTTCACAAACACAAACACACACACCACAGCCCAGGCCCTGAGCTTCACAAACACAAACACAAACACAACAGCCCTGTCCCTGAGCTTCACAAACACAAACCCAAACATCCCTGTCCCTGAGCTTCACAAACACAAACACCACCGCCCAGGCCCTGAGCTTCACAAAGACAAACACAAACACAACAGCCCAGGCCCGGAGCTTCACAAACAGAAACACAACAGACCACGCCCTGAGCTTCACAAACACAAACACAACAGCCCAGGGCTTGAGCTTCACAAACACAAACACAAAGATCGCAGTCCTGGCCCTGAGCTTCACAAACACAAACACACACACAAACACCTCAGCCCGGGCCCTGAGCTTCACAAACACAAACACAACAGCCCAGGCCCTGAGCATCACAAACACAAACAAAAGCACAAACACAGCAGCTCAGGCCCTGAGCTTCAGAAACACAAAAACAAACACAACAGCCCAGGCCCTGAGCTTCACAAACACAAGAACAGACACAAACACAAACACAACAGCCCAGGCCCTGAGCTTCACAAACACAAACACAACAGCTCAGGCACTGAGCTTCACAAACACGACAACAGACACAAACACAACAGCCCAGGCCCTGAGCTTCACAAACGCAAACACAAAAGTCCAGGCCATGAGCTTCACAAACACAAACGCAAACACAACAGCCCAGGCCCTGAGCTTCACAAACACAAACACAAACACAACAGCCCAGGCCCTGAGCTTCACAAACACAAACACAACAGCCCTGGCCCTGAGCTTCACAAACAGAAACACAAGCACAAACACAACAGCTCAGGCCCTGAGCTTCACAAACACAAACTCAACCACTACAGCCCAGGCACTGAGCTTCACAGATACAAACACAACAGTCCAGGCCCTGAGCTTCATAAACACAAACATCAACACGACAGCTCAGGCACGGAGCTTCGCAAGCACAAACACAAACACTACAGCCCTGGCCCTGAGATTCACAAACACAAACACAAACACAACAGCCCAGGCCCTGAGCTTCACAAGCACAAAGACAACAGCCCAGGCCCTGAGCTTCACAAACACAAACACCACAACCCAGGCCCTGAGCTTCACAAACACAAACACAAACACCACAGCCCAGGCCATGAGCTTCACAAACACAAACCACAGCCCAGGCCCTGAGCTTCACAAACACAAACACAAACACAACAGCCCTGTCCCTGAGCTTCACAAACACAAACAACACTGCCCAGGCCCTGAGCTTCCCAAACACAAACACAAACACTAACAGCCCGGGCCCAGAGCTTCACAAACAAAAACAGCCCAGGCCCCGATATTCACAAACACAAACACAACGGCCCAGGCACTGAGCTTCACAAACACAAACACAACATCTCAGGCCCTGAACTTCACAAACACAAACACAAACACAACGGCCCAGGCCCTGAGCTTCACAAACACAAACACAGCACAACAGCCCAAGCCCTGAGCTTCACAAGCACAAACACAACAGCCCAGGCCCTGAGCTTCACAAACACAAACACAAACACCACAACCCAGGCCCTGAGCTTCACAAATACAAACACCACAGCCTAGGCCCTGAGCTTCACAAACACAAACACAAAAACCACAGCCCAGGCCCTGAGATTCACAAACACAAACACAAACATCCCTGTCCCTGAGCTTCACAAACACAACCACCACCGCCCAGGCCCTGAGCTTCACAAAGACAAACACAAACACCACAGCCAGGCCCTTAGCTTCACAAACACAAACACAAACACCACAGCCCAGGCCCTGAGCTGGACAAACACAAAGACAAAGACAAAGACAAACACAAACAACACTGCCCAAACTCTGAGCTTCCCAAACACAAACACAAACACTAACAGCCCGGGCCCAGAGCTTCACAAACACAAACACAAACACATACAGCCCATGCCCTGAGTTACACAGACACAAAAACAAATCCAAACAGCCCGGGCCCTGAGCTTCTAAAACACAAACACAAACAGCCCAGGCCCTGATCTTCACAAACACAAACACAAACAGCCCAGGGCCTGAGCTTCACAAACAAAAACAGCCCAGGCCCCGATATTCACAAACACAAACACAACGGCCCAGGCACTGAGCTTCACAAACACAAGCAAAAACACAAACACAAACACAACAGCCCAGGCCATGAGCTTCACGAACACAAACACAAACACAACAGCCCAGGCCCTGAGCTTCACAAACACAAGCACAAACACAACAGCCCAGGCACTGAGCTGCACAAAAACAAACACAAACACAACAGCTCAGGCCCTGAGCATCACAAACACAACCACAAACACAAACACAAACGCCACGGCCCTGAGCTTAACAAACACAAACACAAACACAACAGCCCAGGCCCGGAGCTTCACAAACACAAACACAACAGTCCACGCCCTGAGCTTCACAAACACAAACACAAACCCAACAGGCCAGGGCTTGAGCTTCACAAACACAAACACAAACACAAAGGTAACAGTCTGGGCCCTGAGCTTCACAAACACAAACACACACACAAACACAACAGCCGGGGCCCTGAGCTTCACAAACATAAACACAACAGCCCAGGCCCTGAGCATCACAAACACAAACACAAGCACAAACACAACAGCTCAGGCCCTGAGCTTCACAAACACAAACACAACAGCCCAGGCCCTGAGCTTCACAAACACAAACACAACAGCTCAGGCCCTGAGCTTCACAAACACAATAACAGACACAAACACAAACACAACAGCCCAGGCCCTGAGCTTCACAAACACAAACACAACAGCCCAGGCCCTGAGCTTCACAAACACAAACACAACAGCCCACGCCCTGAGCTTCACAAACACGAACACAAACACAACAGCCCAGGCCCGGAGCTTCACAAACACAACAGCCCAGGCCCTGAGCATCACAAACACAAACACAAGCACAAACACAACAGCTCAGGCCCTGAGCTTCACAAACACAAACACAACAGCCCAGGCCCTGAGCTTCACAAACACAAAAACAGACACAAACACAAATACAACAGCCCAGGCCCTGAGCTTCACAAACACAAACACAACAGCTCAGGCCCTGAGCTTCACAAACACAATAACAGACACAAACACAATAACAACAGCCCAGACCCTGAGCTTCACAAACACAAACACAACAGCCCAGGCCCTGAGCTTCACAAACACAAACACAACAGCCCACGCCCTGAGCTTCACAAACACGAACACAAACACAACAGCCCAGGCCCGGAGCTTCACAAACACAACGGTCCAGGCCCTGAGCTTCACAAACACAAACGCAAACACAACAGCCCAGGCCCTGAGCTTCACAAACACAACAGCCCAGGCCCTGAGCTTCACAAACACAAACACAACAGCCCTGGCCCTGAGCTTCACAAACAGAAACACAAGCACAAACACAACAACGCAGGCCCTGAGCTTCACAAACACAAACTCAAACACTACAGCCCAGGCCCTGAGCTTCACAAACACAAACACAACAGCCCTGTCCCTGAGCATCACAAACACAAACACCACCGCCCAGGCCCTGAGCTTCACAAACACAAACACCACAGCCAGGCCCTTAGCTTCACAAACACAAACACAAACACCACAGCACAGGCCGGTTTGCTTCACAAACACAAACACAAACACCACAGCCCAGGCCCTGAGCTTCACAAACACAAACACAAACACCACAGCACAGGCCCTGAGCTTCACAAACACAAACACAAACACCACAGCCCAGGCCCTGAGCTTCACAAACACAAACACAACAGCCCTGTCCCTGAGCATCACAAACACAAACACCACCGCCCAGGCCCTGAGCTTCACAAACACAAACACCACAGCCAGGCCCTTAGCTTCACAAACACAAACACAAACACCACAGCACAGGCCCTGAGCTTCCCAAACACAAACACAAACACAACAGCTCAGGCCCTGAGCATCACAAACACAACCACAAAGACAAACACAACAGCCAAGGCCCAGAGCTTCACAAACACGAACACAAACGCAACAGCCCAGGCCCGGAGCTTCACAAACAGAAACACAACAGTCCACGCCCTGAGCTTCACAAACACAAACACAACAGCCCAGGGCTTGAGCTTCACAAACACAAACACAAAGATAACAGTCCTGGCCCTGAGCTTCACAAACACAAACACACACACAAACACATCAGCCCGGGCCCTGACCTTCACAAACACAAACACAACAGCTCAGGCCCTGAGCTTCAGAAACACAAAAACAAACACAACAGCCCAGGCCCTGAGCTTCACAAACACAAAAACAGACACAAACACAAACACAACAGCCCAGGCCCTGAGCTTCACAAACACAAACACAACAGCTCAGGCCCTGAGCTTCACAAACACAAACGCAAACACAACAGCCCAGGCCCTGAGCTTCACAAACACAAACACAAACACAACAGCCCAGGCACTGAGCTTCACAAACACAAACACAACAGCCCTGGCCCTGAGCTTCACAAACAGAAACACAATCACAAACACAACAGCTCAGGCCCTGAGCTTCACAAACACAAACTCAACCACTACAGCCCAGGCCCTGAGCTTCACAAATACAAACACAACAGTCCAGGCCCTGAGCTTCACAAACACAAACATCAACACGACAGCTCAGGCCCTGAGCTTCACAAACACAAACACAAACACTACAGCCCTGGCCCTGAGATTCACTAACACAAACACAACAGCCCAGGCCCTGAGCTTCACAAGCACAAACACAACAGCCCAGGCCCTGAGCTTCACAAACACAAACACAAACACCACAACCCAGGCCCTGAGCTTCACAAACACAAACACACACACAACAGCCCTGTCCCTGAGCTTCACAAACACAAACACCACCGCCCAGGCCCTGAGCTTCACAAACACAAACACCACAGCCAGGCCCTTAGCTTCACAAACACAAACACAAACACCACAGCCCAGGCCCTGAGCTGGACAAACACAAAGACAAAGACAAAGACAAACACAAACAACACTGCCCAAGCCCTGAGCTTCCCAAACACAAACACAAACACTAACAGCCCGGGCCCAGAGCTTCACAAACACAAACACAAACACATACAGCCCATGCCCTGAGTTACACATACACAAGCACAAACAGCCCAGGGCCTGAGCTTCACAAACAAAAACAGCCCAGGCCCCGATATTCACAAACACAAACACAACGGCCCAGGTACTGAGCTTCACAAACACAAACACAAACACAACATCTCAGGCCCTGAACTTCACAAACACAAACACAAACACAACAGCCCAGGCCCTGAGCTTCACAAACACAAACACAAACACAACAGCCCAGGACCTGAGCTTCACAAACACAAACACAGCACAACAGCCCAGGCCCTGAGCTTCACAAACACAAACACAAACACCACAGCCCAGGCCCTGAGCTTCACAAACACAAACACAACCACCGCAGCCCAGCCTCTGAGCTTCACAAACACAAACACAAACACAACAGCCCAGGCCCTGAATTTCACAAACACAAACACAAACACAACAGCCCAGGCCCTGAGCTTCACAAACACAAACACAAAGACAACAGCCCAGGCCCTGAGCTTCACAAGCAGAAACACAAACACCACAGCCCAGGCCCTGAGCTTCACATACACAAACACTAACACCACAGCCCAGCCCCTGAGCTTCACAAACACAAACACAAAAACAACTGCCCATTCCCTGAGCTTCACAAACAAAAAACGCAAACACCACAGCCAATGCCCTGAGCTTCACATACACAAACACAAACACCTCATCCCATGCCCTGAGCTTCCCAAATACACACACAAACACAAACCCAAACACAAACACTACTGCCCAGGCCCTGATCTTCACAAACACAAACTCCACAACCCAGGCCCAGAGCTTCACAAACACAAACACTAACACAAACACAAACACTAACAGCCCGGGCCCTGAGCTTCACAAACACAATCACAAACAGTAACAGCCCGGGCCCAGAGCTTCACAAACACAACCACTAACACAAACACATACAGCCCAGGCCATGAGCATCACAAACACAAACACAAACAGCCCAGGCGCTGAGCTTCACAAACACAAACAGCCCAGGCCCTGAGCTTCACAAACACAATAACAGACACAAACACAATAACAACAGCCCAGACCCTGAGCTTCACAAACACAAACACAACAGCCCAGGCCCTGAGCTTCACAAACACAAACACAACAGCCCACGCCCTGAGCTTCACAAACACGAACACAAACACAACAGCCCAGGCCCGGAGCTTCACAAACACAACAGTCCAGGCCCTGAGCTTCACAAACACAAACGCAAACACAACAGCCCAGGCCCTGAGCTTCACAAACACAACAGCCCAGGCCCTGAGCTTCACAAACACAAACACAACAGCCCTGGCCCTGAGCTTCACAAACAGAAACACAAGCACAAACACAACAACGCAGGCCCTGAGCTTCACAAACACAAACTCAAACACTACAGCCCAGGCCCTGAGCTTCACAAACACAAACACAACACTCCAGGCCCTGAGATTCACAAACACACACATCAACATGACAGCCCAGGCCCTGAGCTTCACAAACACAAACACAACAGCCCAGGCCCTGAGCTTCACAAACACAAACACAAACACAACAGCCCAGGCCCTGAGCTTCACAAACACAAACACAAACACCACAGCCCAGGCCCTGAGCTTCACAAACACAAACACAAACACCACAGCACAGGCCCTGAGCTTCACAAACACAAACACAAACACCACAGCCCAGGCCCTGAGCTTCACAAACACAAACACATCAGCCCTGTCCCTGAGCATCACAAACACAAACACCACCGCCCAGGCCCTGAGCTTCACAAACACAAACACAAACACCACAGCCAGGCCCTTAGCTTCACAAACACAAACACAAACACCACAGCACAGGCCGGTTTGCTTCACAAACACAAACACAAACACCACAGCCCAGGCCCTGAGCTTCACAAACACAAACACAAACACCACAGCCCAGGCCCTGAGCTGGACAAACACAAAGACAAACACAAACACAAACAACACTGCCCAGGCCCTGAGCTTCCCAAACACAAACACAAACACAACAGCTCAGGCCCTGAGCATCACAAACACAACCACAAAGACAAACACAACAGCCAAGGCCCAGAGCTTCACAAACACGAACACAAACGCAACAGCCCAGGCCCGGAGCTTCACAAACAGAAACACAACAGTCCACGCCCTGAGCTTCACAAACACAAACACAACAGCCCAGGGCTTGAGCTTCACAAACACAAACACAAAGATAACAGTCCTGGCCCTGAGCTTCACAAACACACACACAAACACATCAGCCCGGGCCCTGACCTTCACAAACACAAACACAACAGCTCAGGCCCTGAGCTTCAGAAACACAAAAACAAACACAACAGCCCAGGCCCTGAGCTTCACAAACACAAAAACAGACACAAACACAAACACAACAGCCCAGGCCCTGAGCTTCACAAACACAAACACAACAGCTCAGGCCCTGAGCTTCACAAACACAAACGCAAACACAACAGCCCAGGCCCTGAGCTTCACAAACACAAACACAAACACAACAGCCCAGGCCCTGAGCTTCACAAACACAAACACAACAGCCCTGGCCCTGAGCTTCACAAACAGAAACACAATCACAAACACAACAGCTCAGGCCCTGAGCTTCACAAACACAAACTCAACCACTACAGCCCAGGCCCTGAGCTTCACAAATACAAACACAACAGTCCAGGCCCTGAGCTTCACAAACACAAACATCAACACGACAGCTCAGGCCCTGAGCTTCACAAACACAAACACAAACACTACTGCCCTGGCCCTGAGATTCACAAACACAAACACAACAGCCCAGGCCCTGAGCTTCACAAGCACAAACACAACAGCCCAGGCCCTGAGCTTCACAAACACAAACACAAACACCACAACCCAGGCCCTGAGCTTCACAAACACAAACACAAACACCACAGCCCAGGCCCTGAGCTTCACAAACACAAACACACACACCACAGCCCAGGCCCTGAGCTTCACAAACACAAACACAAACACAACAGCCCTGTCCCTGAGCTTCACAAACACAAACACCACCGCCCAGGCCCTGAGCTTCACAAACACAAACACCACAGCCAGGCCCTTAGCTTCACAAACACAAACACAAACACCACAGCCCAGGCCCTGAGCTGGACAAACACAAAGACAAAGACAAAGACAAACACAAACAACACTGCCCAGGCCCTGAGCTTCCCAAACACAAACACAAACACTAACAGCCCGGGCCCAGAGCTTCACAAACACAAACACAAACACATACAGCCCATGCCCTGAGTTACACATACACAAGCACAAACAGCCCAGGGCCTGAGCTTCACAAACAAAAACAGCCCAGGCCCCGATATTCACAAACACAAACACAACGGCCCAGGCACTGAGCTTCACAAACACAAACACAACATCTCAGGCCCTGAACTTCACAAACACAAACACAACAGCCCAGGCCCTGAGCTTCACAAACACAAACACAAACACAACAGCCCAGGACCTGAGCTTCACAAACACAAACACAGCACAACAGCCCAGGCCCTGAGCTTCACAAAGACAAACACAAACACCACAGCCCAGGCCCTGAGCTTCACAAACACAAACACAACCACCGCAGCCCAGCCTCTGAGCTTCACAAACACAAACACAACAGCCCAGGCCCTGAATTTCACAAACACAAACACAAACACAACAGCCCAGGCCCTGAGCTTCACAAGCACAAACACAAACACAAAAACAACAGCCCAGGCCCTGAGCTTCGCAAACACAAACACAAAGACAACAGCCCAGGCCCTGAGCTTCACAAGCAGAAACACAAACACCACAGCCCAGGCCCTGAGCTTCACATACACATACACTAACACCACAGCCCAGCCCCTGAGCTTCACAAACACAAACACAAAAACAACTGCCCATTCCCTGAGCTTCACAAACAAAAAACGCAAACACCACAGCCAATGCCCTGAGCTTCACATACACAAACACAAACACCTCATCCCATGCCCTGAGCTTCCCAAATACATACACAAACACAAACCCAAACACAAACACTACTGCCCAGGCCCTGATCTTCACAAACACAAACACAAACTCCACAACCCAGGCCCAGAGCTTCACAAACACAAACACTAACACAAACACAAACACTAACAGCCCGGGCCCTGAGCTTCACAAACACAATCACAAACAGAAACAGCCCGGGCCCAGAGCTTCACAAACACAACCACTAACACAAACACATACAGCCCAGGCCATGAGCGTCACAAACACAAACACAAACAGCCCAGGCGCTGAGCTTCACAAACACAAACAGCCCAGGCCCGTTGCTTCACAAAGACAAACACAAACAAAAACACAACAGCCAAGGCCCTGAGCTTCACAAACACAAGCACAAACACAACAGCCCAGGCCCGGAGCTTCACAAACACAAGCACAAACACCACAGCCCAGGCCCTGAGCTGGACAAACACAAAGACAAAGACAAACACAAACAACACTGCCCAGGCCCTGTGCTTCACAAACACAAACGCCCTGGACCTGAGCGTCACAAACACAAACACATACACAACAGCCCTGGCCATGAGCTTCACAAACACAAACACAAACTCCACAACCCGGGCCCAGAGCTTCACAAACACAACCACTAACACAAACACATAAAGCCCAGGCCATGAGCTTCACAAACACAAACACAAACAGTCCAGGCCCTGAGCTTCACAAACACAAACAGCCCAGGCCCTGAGCTTCACAAACACAAACAAAAACACAACAGCCAAGGCCCTGAGCTTCACAAACACAAACACAACAGCCCAGGCCCGGAGCTTAACAAACACAAGCAAAAACTCAAACAGCCCAGGCACTTTTATTCACAAACCCGAACACGAACAGACACGAAAACGCAAAAGCAAACACAAACACAACAGCCCAGACCCTGTGCTTCGCAAACACAAACACAAACACAAATGCCCTGGCCCTGAGCGTCACAAACACAAACACATACACAACAGCCCTGGCCCTGAGCTTCACAAACACAAACAAAAACACAAACACAATCACTGCAGCCCAGGCCATGAGATTCATAAACACAAACACAAACACTACAGCCCAGGCTCTGAGCTTCTCAACCACTAACACAAACACATACAGCCCAGGCCATGAGCTTCACAAACTCAAACACAAACACAACAGCCCAGACCGTTTGCTTCACAAACACAAACACCACAGCCCAGGCCCTGAGCTTCACAAACACAAACACAAACACCACAGCCCAGGCCCAGAGCTTCACAAACACAAACACAAACACTAACAGCCCGGGCCCTGAGCTTCACAAACACAAACAGGCCGGGCCCAGAGATTCACAAACACAAACACAAAGACAAACACAAACACAAAGAGCCCTGGCACTGAGCGTCACAACCACTAACACAGACACATACAGCCCGTGCCCTGAGCTTCACAAACACAAACACAAACACAAAAACAAATACAAACAGCCAGGGCCCTGAGCTTCTCAAACACAAACACAAACAGCCCAGGCCCTGAGCTTCACAAACACAAAAACAAACAGCCCAGGCCCTGAGTTTCACAAACACAAACAGCCCAGGCACTGAGCTTGACAAACACAAACACTACAGCCCAGGCTCTGAGCTTCACAAACACAAACACTAACACAACAGCCCAGGCCCTGAGCTTCACAAACACAAACACTACAGCCCAGGCCCTGAGCTTCACAAACACAAACACAAACACAACAGCCCATGCCCTGAGCTTCACTAACACAAACACAAACACAGCAGCCCAGGAACTGAGCTTCACAAACACAAACACCACGGCCCAGCCTCTGAGCTTCACAAACACAAACACAAACACAAAAGCCCAGGCCCTGAGATTCACAAACACAAACACAACAGCCCAGGCCCTGAGCTTCACAAGAACAAACACAAACACAAACACAACAGCCCAGGCACTGAGCTTCACAAACACAAACACCTCAGCCCAGGCCCTGAGCTTCACAAACACAAACACAAACACCACAGCCTAGGCCATTTGATTCACAAAGACAAACACCACAGCCCAGGCCCTGAGCTTCACAAACACAAACACAAACAAAACAGCCCAGGCCCTGAGCCTGACAAACACAAACACCACTGCCAGGCCCAGAGCTTCACAAACACAAACAAAAACACAAACACTAACAGCCCGGGCACTGATCTTCACAACCACAAACACAAACACATACAGTCCGGGCCCTGAGCTTCACAAACACAAACACAAACATCCCGGGCCCTGAGCTTCACATACACAAACACAAACAGCACAGGCCCTGAGCTTCACAAAAACAAACTCAAACACAACAGCCAAGGCCCTGAGCTTCACAAACACAAACTCAACAGCCCAGGCCCGGAGCTTCACAAACACAAGAACAAACACAAACAGCCCAGGCCCTGAGCTTCACAAACACAAACACAAACACAACAGCCCAGGCCCTGAGCTTCACAAACACAAACACAAATGCCCTGGCCCTGAGCTTCACAAACACAAACACAACAGCCCAGGCCCTGAGCTTCACACACACAAACAAAAACACAAGCACAAACACAACAGCCCAGGCACTGAGCTTCACAAACACAAACACAAACACAACAGCTCAGGCCCTGAGCATCACAAACACAACCACAAACACAAACACAACAGCCAAGGCCCTGAGCTTCACAAACACAAACACAACAGTCCACACCCTGAGCTTCACAAACACAAACACAAACACAACAGCCCAGGGCTTGAGCTTCACAAACACAAACACAAAGATAACAGTCCTGGCCCTGAGCTTCACAAACACAAACACACACACAAACACAACAGCCCGGGCCCTGAGCTTCGCAAACACAAACACAACAGCCCAGGCCCTGAGCATCACAAACACAAACACAAGCACAGACACAACAGCTCAGGCCCTGAGCTTCACAAACACAACAACAGACACAAGCACAACAGCCCAGGCCCTGGGCTTCACAAACACGAACACAAACACAACAGCCCAGGCCCGGAGCTTCACAAACACAAACACAACAGTCCAGGCCCTGAGCTTCACAAACACAAACGCAAACACAACAGCCCAGGCCCTGGGCATCAGAAACACAAACACAAACACAACAGCCCAGGCCCTGAGCTTCACAAACACAAACACAACAGCCCTGGCCCTGAGCTTCACAAACAGAAACACAAGCACAAACACAACAACTCAGGCCCTGAGCTTCACAAACACAAACTCAAACAATACAGCCCAGGCCCTGAGCTTCACAAACACAAGCACAACAGTCCAGGCCCTGAGCTTCACAAACACAAACATCAACACGACAGCTCAGGCCCTGAGCTTCACAAACACAAACACAAACACTACAGCCCAGGCCCTGAGCTTCACAAACACAAACACAAACAGCACAGGCCCTGAGCTTCACAAACACAAACACAACAGCCCATGCCCGGAGCTTCACAAACACAAACACAGCAGTCCAGGCCCAGAGCTTCACAAACACAAGAACAAACACAAACAGCCCAGGCCCTGAGCTTCACAAACACAAACACAAACACAACAGCCCAGGCCCTGAGCTTCACAAACACAAACACAAATGCCCTGGCCCTGAGCTTCACAAACACAAACACAACAGCCCAGGCCCTGAGCTTCACAAACGCAAACAAAAAGACAAACACAAACACAACAGCCCAGGCCATGAGCTTCACGAACACAAACACAAACACAACAGCCCAGGCCCTGAGCTTCACAAACACAAGCACAAACACAACAGCCCAGGCACTGAGCTTCACAAAAACAAACACAAACACAAAAGCTCAGGCCCTGAGCATCACAAACACAACCACAAACACAAACACAACAGCCAAGGCCCTGAGCTTCACAAACACAAACACAACAGTCCACACCCTGAGCTTCACAAACACAAACACAAACACAACAGCCCAGGGCTTGAGCTTCACAAACACAAACACAAAGATAACAGTCCTGGCCCTGAGCTTCACAAACACAAACACACACACAAACACAACAGCCCGGGCCCTGAACTTCGCAAACACAAACACAACAGCCCAGGCCCTGAGCATCACAAACACAAACACAAGCACAAACACAACAGCTCAGGCCCTGAGCTTCACAAACACAACAACAGACACAAGCACAACAGCCCACGCCCTGGGCTTCACAAACACGAACACAAACACAACAGCCCAGGCCCGGAGCTTCACAAACACAAACACAACAGTCCAGGCCCTGAGCTTCACAAACACAAACGCAAACACAACAGCCCAGGCTCTGGGCATCAGAAACACAAACACAAACACAACAGCCCAGGCCCTGAGCTTCACAAACACAAACACAAACACAACAGCTCTGGCCCTGAGCTTCACAAACAGAAACACAAGCACAAACACAACAACTCAGGCCCTGAGCTTCACAAACACAAACTCAAACACTACAGCCCAGGCCCTGAGCTTCACAAACACAAGCACAACAGTCCAGGCCCTGAGCTTCACAAACACAAACATCAACACGACAGCTCAGGCCCTGAGCTTCACAAACACAAAAGCCCAGGCCCTGAGCTTCACAAACACAAACACAAACAGCACAGGCCCTGAGCTTCACAAACACAAACACAACAGCCCAGGCCCGGAGCTTCACAAACACAAACACAGCAGTACAGGCCCAGAGCTTCACAAACACAAGAACAAACACAAACAGCCCAGGCCCTGAGCTTCACAAACACAAACACAACAGCCCAGGCCCTGAGCTTCACAAACACAAACACAAACAGCCCAGGCCCTGAGCTTCACAAACACAAACACAAACACAACAGCCCAGGCCATGAGCTTCACGAACACAAACACAAACACAACAGCCCAGGCCCTGAGCTTCACAAACACAAGCACAAACACAACAGCCCAGGCACTGAGCTTCACAAAAACAAACACAAACACAACAGCACAGGCCCTGAGCATCACAAACACAACCACAAACACAAACACAACAGCCCAGGTCCGGAGCTTCACAAACACAAACACAACAGTCCACACCCTGAGCATCACAAACACAAACACAAACACAACAGCCCAGGGCTTGAGCTTCACAAACACAAACACAAAGATAACAGTCCTGGCCCTGAGCTTCACAAACACAAACACACACACAAACACAACAGCCCGGGCCCTGAGCTTCGCAAACACAAACACAACAGCCCAGGCCCTGAGCATCACAAACACAAACACAAGCACAAACACAACAGCTCAGGCCCTGAGCTTCACAAACACAACAACAGACACAAGCACAACAGCCCAGGCCCTGGGATTCACAAACACGAACACAAACACAACAGCCCAGGCCCGGAGCTTCACAAACACAAACACAACAGTCCAGGCCCTGAGTTTCACAAACACAAACGCAAACACAACAGCCCAGGCCCTGAGCATCACAAACACAAACACAAACACAACAGCCCAGGCCCTGAGCTTCACAAACACAAACACAAACACAACAGCCCTGGCCCTGAGCTTCACAAACAGAAACACAAGCACAAACACAACAACTCAGGCCCTGAGCTTCACAAACACAAACTGAAACACTACAGCCCAGGCCCTGAGCTTCACAAACACAAGCACAACAGTCCAGGCCCTGAGCTTCACAAACACAAACATCAACACGACAGCTCAGGCCCTGAGCTTCACAAACACAAACACAAACACTACAGCCCAGGCCCTGAGCTTCACAAACACAAACACAAACAGCACAGGCCCTGAGCTTCACAAAAACAAACTCAAACACAAGAGCCAAGGCCCTGAGCTTCACAAACACAACACAACAGCCCAGGCCCGGAGCTTCATAAACACAAACACAGCAGTCCAGGCCCAGAGCTTCACAAACACAAACACAAACACAACAGCCCAGGCCCTGAGCTTCACAAACACAAACACAAATGCCCTGGCCCTGAGCTTCACAAACACAAACACAACAGCCCAGGCCCTGAGCTTCACAAACACAAACAAAAACACAAACACAAACACAACAGCCCAGGCCATGAGCTTCACGAACACAAACACAAACACAACAGCCCAGGCCCTGAGCTTCACAAACACAAGCACAAACACAACAGCCCAGGCACTGAGCTTCACAAAAACAAACACAAACACAACAGCTCAGGCCCTGAGCATCACAAACACAACCACAAACACAAACACAACAGCCCAGGTCCGGAGCTTCACAAACACAAACACAACAGTCCACACCCTGAGCTTCACAAACACAAACACAAACACAACAGCCCAGGGCTTGAGCTTCACAAACACAAACACAAATATAACAGTCCTGGCCCTGAGCTTCACAAACACAAACACATCAGCCCGGGCCCTGAGCTTCACAAACACAAACACAACAGCCCAGGCCCTGAGCATCACAAACACAAACACAAGCACAAACACAACAGCTCAGGCCCTGAGCTTCAGAAACACAAAAACAAACACAACAGCCCAGGCCCTGAGCTTCACAAACACAAAAACAGACACAAACACAAACACAACAGCCCAGGCCCTGAGCTTCACAATCACAAACACAAACACAACAGCTCAGGCCCTGAGCTTCACAAACACAACAACAGACACAAACACAACAGCCCTGGCCCTGGGCTTCACAAACACAAACACAACTGTCCAGGCCCTGTGTTTCACAAACACAAACGCAAACACAACAGCCCAGGCCCTGAGCATCACAAAAACAAACACAACAGCCCAGGCCCTGAGCTTCACAAACACAAACACAAGCACAAATACAACAACTCAGGCCCTGAGCTTCACAAACACAAACTCAAACACTACAGCCCAGGCCCTGAGCTTCACAAACACAAACACAACAGTCCAGGACCTGAGCTTCACAGACACAAACATCAACACGACAGCTCAGTCCCTGAGCTTCACAAACACAAGCACTACAGCCCAGGCCCTGAGCTTCACAAACACAAACACAAACACCACAGCCCAGCCTCTGACCTTCACAAACACAAACACAAACACAAAACCCCAGGCCCTGAGCTTCACAAACACAAACACAACAGCCCAGGCCCTGAGCTTCACAAGCACAAACACAAACACAAACACAACAGCCCAGGCCCTGAGCTTCTCAACACAAACACAAACAGCCCAGGCCCTGAGCTTCACAAACACAAAAACAAACAGCCCAGGCCCTGAGTTTCACAAACACAAACACAAACAGCCCAGGCCCTGAGCTTCACAAACACAAACACAAACAGCCCAGGCCCTGAGCTTCACAAACACAAACACAAACACAACAGCCCAGGCCCTGAGCTTCACAAACACAAACACAAATGCCCTGGCCCTGAGCTTCACAAACACAAACACAACAGCCCAGGCCCTGAGCTTCACAAACACAAACAAAAACACAAACACAAACACAACAGCCCAGGCCATGAGCTTCACGAACACAAACACAAACACAACAGCCCAGGCCCTGAGCTTCACAAACACAAGCACAAACACAACAGCCCAGGCACTGAGCTTCACAAAAAAGAACACAAACACAACAGCTCAGGCCCTGAGCATCACAAACACAACCACAAACACAAACACAACAGCCCAGGTCCGGAGCTTCACAAACACAAACACAACAGTCCACACCCTGAGCTTCACAAACACAAACACAAATATAACAGTCCTGGCCCTGAGCTTCACAAACACAAACACATCAGCCCGGGCCCTGAGCTTCACAAACACAAACACAACAGCCGAGGCCCTGAGCATCACAAACACAAACACAAGCACAAACACAACAGCTCAGGCCCTGAGCTTCAGAAACACAAAAACAAACACAACAGCCCAGGCCCTGAGCTTCACAAACACAAAAACAGACACAAACACAAACACAACAGCCCAGGCCCTGAGCTTCACAATCACAAACACAAACACAACAGCTCAGGCCCTGAGCTTCACAAACACAAAAACAGACACAAACACAAACACAACAGCTCAGGCCCTGAGCTTCACAAACACAACAACAGACACAAACACAACAGCCCAGGCCCTGGGCTTCACAAACACAAACGCAAACACAACAGCCCAGGCCCTGAGCATCACAAAAACAAACACAACAGCCCAGGCCCTGAGCTTCACAAACACAAACACAAACACAACAGCCCAGGCCCTGAGCTTCACAAACAGAAACACAAGCACAAATACAACAACTCAGGCCCTGAGCTTCACAAACACAAACACAACAGTCCAGGCCCTGAGCTTCACAGACACAAACATCAACACGACAGCTCAGGCCCTGAGCTTCACAAACACAAACACTACAGCCCAGGCCCTGAGCTTCACAAACACAAACACAAACACCACAGCCCAGCCTCTGACCTTCACAAACACAAACACAAACACAAAACCCCAGGCCCTGAGCTTCACAAACACAAACACAACAGCCCAGGCCCTGAGCTTCACAAGCACAAACACAAACACAAACACAACAGCCCAGGCCCTGAGCTTCTCAAACACAAACACAAACAGCCCAGGCCCTGAGCTTCACAAACACAAACATCAACACGACAGCTCAGGCCCTGAGCTTCACAAACACAAACACAAACACTACAGCCCAGGCCCTGAGCTTCACAAACACAAACACAAACAGCACAGGCCCTGAGCTTCACAAAAACAAACTCAAACACAACAGCCAAGGCCCTGAGCTTCACAAACACAACACAACAGCCCAGGCCCGGAGCTTCACAAACACAAACACAGCAGTCCAGGCCCAGAGCTTCACAGACACAAGAACAAACACAAACAGCCCAGACCCTGAGCTTCACAAACACAAACACAACAGCCCAGGCCCTGAGCTTCACAAACACAAACACAAATGCCCTGGCCCTGAGCTTCACAAACACAAACACAACAGCCCAGGCCCTGAGCTTCACAAACACAAACAAAAACACAAACACAAATACAACAGCCCAGGCCATGAGCTTCACGAACACAAAGACAAACACAACGGCCCAGGCCCTGAGCTTCACAAACACAAGCACAAACACAACAGCCCAGGCACTGAGCTTCACAAAAACAAACACAAGCACAACAGCTCAGGCCCTGAGCATCACAAACACAACCACAAACACAAACACAACAGCCCAGGTCCGGAGCTTCACAAACACAAACACAACAGTCCACACCCTGAGCTTCACAAACACAAACACAAACACAACAGCCCAGGGCTTGAGCTTCACAAACACAAACACAAAGATAACAGTACTGGCCCTGAGCTTCACAAACACAAACACACACACAAACACATCAGCCCGGGCCCTGAGCTTCACAAACACAAACAAAGCAGTCCAGGCCCTGAGCATCACAAACACAAACACAACAGCTCAGGCCCTGAGCTTCAGAAACACAAAAACAAACACAACAGCCCAGGCCCTGAGCTTCACAAACACAAAAACAGACACAAACACAAACACAACAGCCCAGGCCCTGAGCTTCACAATCACAAACACAAACACAACAGCTCAGGCCCTGAGCTTCACAAACACAAAAACAGACACAAACACAAACACAACAGCTCAGGCCCTGAGCTTCACAAACACAACAACAGACACAAACACAACAGCCCAGGCCCTGGGCTTCACATACACGAACACAAACACAACAGCCCAGGCCCAGAGATTCACAAACACAAACACAACTGTCCAGGCCCTGAGCTTCACAAACACAAACGCAAACACAACAGCCCAGGCCCTGAGCATCACAAAAACAAACACAACAGCCCAGGCCCTGAGCTTCACAAACACAAACACAACAGCCCTGGCCCTGAGCTTCACAAACAGAAACACAAGCACAAATACAACAACTCAGGCCCTGAGCTTCACAAACACAAACTGAAACACTACAGCCCAGGCCCTGAGCTTCACAAACACAAACACAACAGTCCAGGCCCTGAGCTTCACAGACACAAACATCAACACGGCAGCTCAGGCCCTGAGCTTCACAAACACAAACACTACAGCCCAGGCCCTGAGCTTCACAAACACAAACACAAACACCACAGCCCAGCCTCTGACCTTCACAAACACAAACACAAACTCAAAACCCCAGGCCCTGAGCTTCACAAACACAAACACAACAGCCCAGGCCCTGAGCTTCACAAGCACAAACACAAACACAAACACAAAAGCCCAGGCCCTGAGCTTCACTAACACAAACACAAACAGCCCAGGCCCTGAGCTTCACAAACACAGACAGCCCAGGCCCTGAGTTTCACAAACACAAACACAAACAGCCCAGGCCCTGAGCTTCACAAACACAAACACTAACACAACAGCCCAGCCCCTGAGCTTCACAAACACAAACACAAACACTACAGCCCAGGCCCTGAGCTTCACAAACACAAACACAAACACAACAGCCCAGGCCCTGAGCTTCACTAACACAAACACAAACACAGCAGCCCAGGAACTGAGCTTCACAAACACAAACACCACAGCCCAGCCTCTGAGCTTCACAAACACAAACACAAACACAAAAGCCCAGGCCCTGAGCTTCACAAACACAAACACAAACACCACAGCCAAGGACGTTTGATTCACAAAGACAAACACCACAGCCCAGGCCCTGAGCTTCACAAACACAAACACAAACAAAACAGCCCAGGCCCTGAGCCTGACAAACTCAAACACCACTGCCCAGGCCCAGAGCTTCACAAACACAAACAAAAACACAAACACTAACAGCCCGGGCACTGAGCTTCACAACCACTAACACAAACACATACAGCCCGGGCCCTGAGCTTCACAAACACAAACACAAATACAAACAGCCCGGGCCCTGAGCTTCACATACACAAAAACAGACAGCCCAGGCCCTGAGTTTCACAAACACAAACACAAACAGCCCAGGCCCTGAGCTTCACAAACACAAACACTAACACAACAGCCCAGCCCCTGAGCTTCACAAACACAAACACAAACACTACAGCCCAGGCCCTGAGCTTCACAAACACAAACACAAACACAACAGCCCAGGCCCTGAGCTTCACTAACACAAACACAAAAGCCCAGGAACTGAGCTTCACAAACACAAACACCACAGCCCAGCCTCTGAGCTTCACAAACACAAACACAAAAGCCCAGGCCCTGAGCTTCACAAACACAAACACAACAGCCCAGGCCCTGAGCTTCACAAACACAAACACAAATACAAACAGCCCGGGCCCTGAGCTTCACATACACAAACACAAACAGCACAGGCCCTGAGCTTCACAAAAACAAACTCAAACACAACAGCCAAGGCCCTGAGCTTCACAAACACAAACACAACAGCCCAGGCCCGGAGCTTCACTAACACAAACACAACAGCCCAGGCCCTGAGCATCACAAACACAAACACAAGCACAAACACAACAGCCCAGGCCCTGAGCTTCACAAACACAAATACAACAGCCCAGGCCCTGAGCTTCACAAACACAAACACAACAGCCCAGGCCCTGAGCTTCACAAACACAAACAAAAACACAAACACAAACACAACAGCCCAGGCCATGAGCTTCACGAACACAAACACAAACACAACAGCCCAGGCCCTGAGCTTCACAAACACAAGCACAAACACAACAGCCCAGGCACTGAGCTTCACAAACACAAACACAACAGCTCAGGCCCTGAGCATCACAAACACAACCACAAACACAAACACAACAGCCAAGGCCCTGAGCTTCACAAACACGAACACAACAGTCCACACCCTGAGCTTCACAAACACAAACACAAACACAACAGCCCAGGGCTTGAGCTTCACAAACACAAACACAAAGATAACAGTCCTGGCCCTGAGCTTCACAAACACAAACACACACACACAAACACAACAGCCCGGGCCCTGAGCTTCGCAAACACAAACATAACAGCCCAGGCCCTGAGCATCACAAACACAAACACAAGCACAAACACAACAGCCCAGGCCCTGAGCTTCACAAACACAAACACAACAGCTCAGGCCCTGAGCTTCACAAACACAACAACAGACACAAGCACAACAGCCCAGGCCCTGGGCTTCACAAACACGAACACAAACACAACAGCCCAGGCCCGGAGCTTCACAAACACAAACACAACAGTCCAGGCCCTGAGCTTCACAAACACAAACGCAAACACAATAGCCCAGGCCCTGAGCATCACAAACACAAACACAAACACAACAGCCCAGGCCCTGAGCTTCACAAACACCAACAGAAACACAACAGCCCTGGCCCTGAGCTTCACAAACAGAAACACAAGCACAAACACAACAACTCAGGCCCTGAGCTTCACAAACACAAACTCAAACACTACAGCCCAGGCCCTGAGCTTCACAAACACAAACACAACAGTCCAGGCCCTGAGCTTCACAAACACAAACATCAACACGACAGCTCAGGCCCTGAGCTTCACAAACACAAACACAAACACTACAGCCCAGGTCCTGAGCTTCACAAACACAAACACAAACAGCACAGGCCCTGAGTTTCACAAAAACAAACTCAAACACAACAGCCAAGGCCCTGAGCTTCACAAACACAAACACAACAGCCCAGGCCCGGAGCTTCACAAACACAAACACAACAGTCCAGGCCCAGAGCTTCACAAACACAAGAACAAACACAAACAGCCCATGCCCTGAGGTTCACAAACACAAACACAACAGCCCAGGCCCTGAGCTTCACAAACACAAACGCCCTGGCCCTGAGCTTCACAAACACAAACACAACAGCCCAGGCCCTGAGCTTCACAAACACAAACAAAAACACAAACACAAACACAACAGCCCAGGCCCTGAGCTTCACAAACACAAGCACAAACACAACAGCCCAGGCACTGAGCTTCACAAAAACAAGCACAAACACAACAGCTCAGGCCCTGAGCATCACAAACACAACCACAACAGTCCACACCCTGAGCTTCACAAACACAAACACAACAGCCCAGGGCTTGAGCTTCACAAACACAAACACAAAGTTAACAGTCCTGGCCATGAGCTTCTCAAACACAAACACACACACAGACACAACAGCCCGGGCCCTGAGCTTCACAAACACAAACACAAGAGCCCAGGCCCTGAGCATCACAAACGCAAACACAAGCACAATCACAACAGCTCAGGCCCTGAGCTTCACAAACACAAACACAACAGCCCAGGCCCTGAGCTTCACAAACACAAAAACAGACACAAACACAAACACAACAGCCCAGGCCCTGAGCTTCACAAACACAAACACAACAGCTCAGGCCCTGAGCTTCACAAACACAACAACAGACACAAACACAACAGCCCAGGCCCTGGGCTTCACAAACACGAACACAAACACAACAGCCCAGGCCCGGAGCTTCACAAACACAAACACAACTGTCCAGGCCCTGAGCTTCACAAACACAAACGCAAACACAACAGCCCAGGCCCTGAGCATCACAAAAACAAACACAACAGCCCAGGCCCTGAGCTTCACAAACACAAACAGAACAGCCCTGGCCCTGAGCTTCACAAACAGAAACACAAGCACAAACGCAACAACTCAGGCCCTGAGATTCACAAACACAAACTCAAACACTACAGCCAAGGCCCTGAGCTTCACAAACACAAACACAACAGTCCAGGCCCTGAGCTTCACAAACACAAACATCAACACGACAGCTCAGGCCCTGAGCTTCACAAACACAAACACTACAGCCCAGGCCCTGAGCTTCACAACCACAAACACAAACACCACAGACCAGCCTCTGAGCTTCACAAACACAAACACAACAGCCCAGGCCCTGAGCTTCACAAGCACAAACACAAACAGAAACACAACAGCCCAGGCCCTGAGCTTCACAAACACAAACACCTCAGCCCAGGCCCTGAGCTTCACAAACACAAACACAAACACCACAGTCCAGGCCGTTTGATTCACAAACACAAACACCACAGCCCAGGCCCTGAGCTTCACAAACACAAACAAAACAGCCCAGGCCCTGAGCTTCTCACACACAAACACAAATACAAACCCAAACACAAACACTACAGCCCAGGCCCTGAGCTTCACAAACACAAACACCACTGCCCAGGCCCAGAACTTCACAAACACAAACAAAAACACAAACACTAACAGCCCGGGCACTGAGCTTCACATACACAAACACAAACAGCACTGGCCCTGAGCTTCACAAAAACAAACACAAACACAACAGCCAAGGCCCTGAGCTTCACAAACACAAACACAACAGCCCAGGCCCGGAGCTTCACAAACACAACAGTCCAGGCCCAGGGCTTCACAAACACAAGAACAAACACAAACAGCCCAGGCCCTGAGCTTCACAAACACAAACACAACAGCCCAGGCCCTGAGCTTCACAATCACAAACACAAATGCCCTGGCCTGAGCTTCACAAACACAAGCTCAACAGCCCAGGCCCTGAGCATCACAAACACAAACAAAAACACAAACACAAACACAACAGCCCAGGCCATGAACTTCACAAACACAAGCACAAACACAACAGCCCTGGCCCTGAGCTTCACAAACAGAAACACAAGCACAAATACAACAACTCAGGCCCTGAGCTTCACAAACACAAACTCAAACACTACAGCCCAGGCCCTGAGCTTCACAAACACAAACACAACAGTCCAGGCCCTGAGCTTCACAAACACAAACATCAACACGACAGCTCAGGCGCTGAGCTTCACAAACACAAACACTACAGCCCAGGCCCTGAGATTCACAAACACAAACACCACAGCCCAGCCTCTGACCTTCACAAACACAAACACAAACACAAAACCCCAGGCCCTGAGCTTCACAAACACAAACACAACAGCCCAGGCCCTGAGCTTCACAAGCACAAACACAAACACAAACACAACAGACCAGGCCCTGAGCTTCTCAAACACAAACACAAACAGCCCAGGCCCTGAGCTTCACAAACACAAAAACAAACAGCCCAGGCCCTGAGTTTCACAAACACAAACACAAACAGCTCAGGCCCTGAGCTTCACAAATACAAACACTAACACAACAGCCCAGCCCCTGAGCTTCACAAACACAAACACTACAGCCCAGGCCCTGAGCATCACAAACACAAACACAACAGCCCAGGCCCTGAGCTTCACTAACACAAACACAAACACAGCAGCCCAGGAACTGAGCTTCACAAACACAAACACCACAGCCCAGCCTCTAGGCTTCACAAACACAAACACAAACACAAAAGCCCAGGCCCTGAGCTTCACAAACACAAACACAACAGCCCAGGCCCTGAGCTTCACAAACACAAACACAAACACCACAGCCCAGGCCGTTTGATTCACTAACTCAAACACAACAGCCCAGGCCCTGAGCTTCACAAACACAAACACAAACAAAACAGCCCAGGCCCTGAGCCTGACAAACACAAACACCACTGCCCAGGCCCAGAGCTTCACAAACACAAACAAAAACACAAACACTAACAGCCCGGGCACTGAGCTTCACAACCACTAACACAAACACATACAGCCCGGGCCCTGAGCTTCACAAACACAAACACAAATACAAACAGCCCGGGCCCTGAGCTTCACATACACAAACACAAACAGCACAGGCCCTGAGCTTCACAAAAACAAACTCAAACACAACAGCCAAGGCCCTGAGCTTCACAAACACAAACACAACAGCCCAGGCCCGGAGCTTCACAAACACAAACACAACAGTCCAGGCCCAGAGCTTCACAAACACAAGAACAAACACAAACAGACCAGGCCCTGAGCTTCACAAACACAAACACAAACACAAATGCCCTGGCCCTGAGCTTCACAAACACAAACACAACAGCCCAGGCCCTGAGCTTCACAAACACAAACAAAAACACAAAAACAAACACAACAGCCCAGGCCCTGAGCTTCACAAACACAAGCACAAACACAACAGCCCAGGCACTGAGCTTCACAAACACAAACACAAACACAACAGCTCAGGCCCTGAGCATCACAAACACAACCACAAACACAAACACAACAGCCAAGGCCCTGAGCTTCACAAACACGAACACAAACACAACAGCCCAGGCTCGGAGCTTCACAAACACAAACACAACAGTCCACACCCTGAGCTTCACAAACACAAACACAACAGCCCAGGGCTTGAGCTTCACAAACACAAACACAAAGATAACAGTCCTGGCCCTGAGCTTCACAAACACAAACACACACACACAAACACAACAGCCCGGGCCCTGAGCTTCGCAAACACAAACTTAACAGCCCAGGCCCTGAGCATCACAAACACAAACACAAGCACAAACACAACAGCCCAGGCCCTGAGCTTCACAAACACAAACACAACAGCTCAGGCCCTGAGCTTCACAAACACAACAACAGACACAAGCACAACAGCCCAGGCCCTGGGCTTCACAAACACGAACACAAACACAACAGCCCAGGCCCGGAGCTTCACAAACACAAACACTACAGTCCAGGCCCTGAGCTTCACAAACACAAACGCAAACACAATAGCCCAGGCCCTGAGCATCACAAACACAAACACAAACACAACAGCCCAGGCCCTGAGCTTCACAAACACAAACACAACAGCCCTGGCCCTGAGCTTCACAAACAGAAACACAAGCACAAACACAACAACTCAGGCCCTGAGCTTCACAAACACAAACTCAAACACTGCAGCCCAGGCCCTGAGCTTCACAAACACAAACACAACAGTCCAGGCCCTGAGCTTCACAAACACAAACATCAACACGACAGCTCAGGCCCTGAGCTTCACAAACACAAACACAAACACTACAGCCCAGGCCCTGAGCTTCACAAACACAAACACAAACAGCACAGGCCCTGAGCTTCACAAAAACAAACTCAAACACAACAGCCAAGGCCCTGAGCTTCACAAACACAAACACAACAGCCCAGGACCGGAGCTTCACAAACACAAACACAACAGTCCAGGCCCAGAGCTTCACAAACACAAGAACAAACACAAACAGCCCATGCCCTGAGGTTCACAAACACAAACACAAACACAACAGCCCAGGCCCTGAGCTTCACAAACACAAACACAAATGCCCTGGCCCTGAGCTTCACAAACACAAACAAAAACACAAACACAAACACAACAGCCCAGGCCATGAGCTTCACGAACACAAACACAAACACAACAGCCCAGGCCCTGAGCCTCACAAACACAAGCACAAACACAACAGCCCAGGCACTGAGCTTCACAAAAACAAACACAAACACAACAGCTCAGGCCCTGAGCATCACAACCACAAACACAAACACAACAGCCCAGGTCCGGAGCTTCACAAACACAAACACAACAGTCCACACTCTGAGCTTCACAAACACAAACACAAACACAACAGCCCAGGGCTTGAGCTTCACAAACACAAACACAAAGATAACAGTCCTGGCCCTGAGCTTCTCAAACACAAACACACACACAGACACAACAGCCCGGGCCTGAGCTTCACAAACACAAACACAAGAGCCCAGGCCCTGAGCATCACAAACACAAACACAAGCACAATCACAACAGCTCAGGCCCTGAGCTTCACAAACACAAACACAACAGCCCAGGCCCTGAGCTTCACAAACACAGAAACAGACACAAACACAAACACAACAGCCCAGGCCCTGAGCTTCACAAACACAAACACAACAGCTCAGGCCCTGAGCTTCACAAACACAACAACAGACACAAACACAACAGCCCAGGCCCTGGGCTTCACAAACACGAACACAAACACAACAGCCCAGGCCCGGAGCTTCACAAACACAAACACAACTGTCCAGGCCCTGAGCTTCACAAACACAAAAACAAACACAACAGCCCAGGCCCTGAGCTTCACAAACACAAACACAAACAGAACAGCCCTGGCCCTGAGCTTCACAAACAGAAACACAAGCACAAACACAACAACTCAGGCACTGAGATTCACAAACACAAACTCAAACACTACAGCCAAGGCCCTGAGCTTCACAAACACAAACACAACAGTCCAGGCCCTGAGCTTCACAAACACAAACATCAACATGACAGCTCAGGCCCTGAGCTTCACAAACACAAACACTACAGCCCAGGCCCTGAGCTTCACAACCACAAACAGAAACACCACAGCCCAGCCTCTGAGCTTCACAAACACAAACACAACAGCCCAGGCCCTGAGCTTCACAAGCACAAACACAAACACAAACACAACAACCCAGGCCCTGAGCTTCACAAACACAAACACCTCAGCCCAGGCCCTGAGCTTCACAAACACAAACACCACAGCCCAGGCCGTTTGATTCACAAACACAAACACCACAGCCCAGGCCCTGAGCTTCACAAACACAAACAAAACAGCCCAGGCCCTGAGCTTCTCACACACAAACATAAATACAAACCCAAACACAAACACTACAGCCCAGGCCCTGAGCTTCACAAACACAAACACCACTGCCCAGGCCCAGAGCTTCACAAACACAAACAAAAACACAAACACTAACAGCCCGGGCACTGAGCTTCACATACACAAACACAAACAGCACAGGCCCTGAGCTTCACAAAAACAAACACAAACACAACAGCCAAGGCCCTGAGCTTCACAAACACAAACAAAACAGCCCAGGCCCGGAGCTTCACAAACACAAACACAACAGTCCAGGCCCAGAGCTTCACAAACACAAGAACAAACACAAACAGCCCAGGCCCTGAGCTTCACAAACACAAACACAACAGCCCAGGCCCTGAGCTTCACAAACACAAACACAAACACAAATGCCCTGGCCCTGAGCTTCACAAACACAAGCACAACAGCCCAGGCCCTGAGCATCACAAACACAAACAAAAACACAAACACAAACACAACAGCCCAGGCCATGAACTTCACAAACACAAGCACAACCACAACAGCCCAGGCACTGAGCTTCACAAAAACAAGCACAAACACCACAGCTCAGGCCCTGAGCATCACAAACACAAATACAAACACAACAGCCAAGGCCCTGAGCTTCACAAACACGAACACAAACACAACAGCCCAGGCCCGGAGCTTCACAAACACAAACACAACAGCCCAGGCCCTGAGCTTCACAATCACAAACACAAACACCACAGCCCATGACCTGAGCTTCACAAACACAAACACAAACACCACAGCCCAGGCCATGATCTTCACAAACACAAACACAAACACCACAGCCCAGGCCCTGAGCTTCACAAAGACAAACACAAACACAACAGCCCTGTCCCTGAGCTTCACAAACACAAACACCACCGCCCAGGCCCTGAGCTTCACAAACACAAACACAAACACCACAGCCAGGCCCAGAGCTTCACAAACACAAGAACAAACACAAACAGCCCAGGCCCTGAGCTTCACAATCACAAACACAACAGCCCAGGCCCTGAGCTTCACAAACACAAACACAACAGCCCAGGCCCTGAGCTTCACAAACAGAAACAAAAGCACAAACACAACAACTCAGGCCCTGAGCTTCACAAACACAACCTCAAACACTACAGCCCAGGCCCTGAGCTTCACAAACACAAACACAACAGTCCAGGAGCTGAGCTTCACAAACACAAACATCAACACGACAGCTCAGGCCCTGAGCTTCACAAACACAAACACAAACACTACAGCCCAGGCCCTGAGATTCACAAACACAAACACAAACACAAACACAACAGCCCAGGCCCTGAGCTTCACAATCACAAACACAAACACCACGGCCCAGGACCTGAGCTTCACAAACACAAACGCAAACACCACAGCCCAAGCCATGATCTTCACAAATACAAACACAAACACCACAGCCCAGGCCCTGAGCTTCACAAAGACAAACACAAACACAGCAGCCCTGTCCCTGAGCTTCACAAACACAAACACCACCGCCCAGGCCCTGAGCTTCACAAACACAAAAACAAACACCACAGCCAGGCCCAGAGCTTCACAAACACGAGAACAAACACAAACAGCCCAGGCCCTGAGCTTCACAAACACAAACACAAACACAAAAGCCCAGGCCCTGAGCTTCACAAACACAAACACAAACACAAATGCCCTGGCCCTGAGCTACACAAACACAAGCACAACATCCCAGGCCCTGAGCTTCACAAACACAAGCACAAACAAAACAGCCCAGGCACTCAGCTTCACAAAAACAAACACAAACAGAACAGCTCAGGCCCTGAGCATCACAAACACAACCACAAATACAAACACAACAGCCAAGGCCCTGAGCTTCACAAACACGAACACAAACACAACAGCCCAGGCCCGGAGCTTCACAAACACAAACACAACAGCCCAGGCCCTGAGCTTCACAAACACTAACACAAACACAAACACAACAGCCCAGGCCCTGAGCTTCACAAACACAAACACCACATCCCAGGCCCTGAGCTTCACAAACACAAACACAAACACAACAGCCCAGGCCCTGAGTTTCACAAACACAAACACCAGAGCCCAGGCCCTGAGCTTCACAAACACAAACACAAACACAACAGCCCTGTCCCTGAGCTTCACAAACACAAACACCACCGCCCAGGCCCTGAGCTTCACAAACACAAACACAAACACCACAGCCAGGCCCTTAGCTTCACAAACACAAACACCAAAGCAAAGGCCGGTTTGCTTCACAAACACAAACACAAACACAAACAGCCCAGGCCCTGAGCTTCACAAACAAAAACAGCCCAGGCCCCGATATTCACAAACACAAACACAACGGCCCAGGCACTGAGCTTCACAAACACAAACTCCACAACCCAGGGCCAGAGCTTCACAAACACAAACACTAACACAAACGCAAACACTAACAACCCGGGCCCTGAGCTTCACAAACACAAACCCAAACATTAACAGCCCGGGCCCGGAGCTTCACAAACACAAACACATACAGCCCGTGCCCTGAGTTACACATACTCAAAAACAAATACAAACAGCCCGGCCCTGAGCTTCTAAAACACAAACACAAACAGCCCAGGCCCTGAGCTTCACAAACACAAACACAAACAGCCCAGGCCCTGAGCTTCACAAACAAAAACAGCCCAGGCCCCGATATTCACAAACACAAACACAACGGCCCAGGCACTGAGCTTCACAAACACAAACACAACAGCCCAGGCACTGAGCTTCACAAACACAAACACAAACACAACAGCCCAGGACCTGAACTTCCCAAACACAAACACAAACACAAGCACAACAGCCCAGGCCCTGAGCTTCGCAAACACAAACACAAACACCACAGCCCAGGCCATGAGCTTCACAAACACAAACACAACCACCGCAGCCCAGCCTCTGAGCTTCACAAACACAAACACAAACACAACAGCCCAGGCCCTGAGCTTCACAAACACAAACACAAGCACAACAGCCCAGGCCCTGAGCTACACAAGCACAAAAACAAACACAAAAGCCCAGGCCCTGAGCTTCACAAACACAAACACAAACACAACAGCCCAGGCCCTGAGCTTCACAAGCAGAAACACAAACACCACAGCCCAGGTCCGGAGCTTCACATACACAAACACAAACACCACAGCTCAGCCCCTGAGCTTCACAAACACAAACACAAAAACAACTGCCCAGTCCCTGAGCTTCACAAACAAAAAACACAAACACCACAACCAATGCCCTGAGCTTCACAAACACAAACACCTCAGCCCAGGCCCTGAGCTTCACAAACACACACACAAACACAAACACCACAGCCAAGGCCGTTTGCTTCACAAACACAAACACCACAGCCCAGGCCCTGAGCTTCTCACTCTCAAACTCAAACACAAACACAAACCCAAACACAAACAATACTGCCCAGGCCCTGATCTTCACAAACACAAACACAAACTCCACAACCCAGGCCCAGAGCTTCACAAACACAAACACAAACGCAAACACTAACAGCCCGGGCCCTGAGCTTCTCATACACAAACACAAATAGAAACAGCCCGGGCCCAGAGCTTCACAAACACAAACACAAACACAAACACATACAGCCCAGGCCATGAGCTTCACAAACGCTAACACAAACAGCCCAGGCCCTGAGCTTCACAAACACAAACAGCCCAGGCCCTGAGCTTCACAAACACAAACACAAACAAAAACACAACAGCCAAGGCCCTGAGCTTCACAAACACAAACACTAACACAACAGCCCAGGCCCGGAGCTTCACAAACACAAGCACAAACTCAAACAGCCCAGGCCCTTTTATTCACAAACCCAAACATAAACAGACACGCAAACGCAAACACAAACGCAAAAGCAAACACAAACACAACAGCCCAGGCCCAGTGCTTCACAAACATAAACACAAACACAAATGCCCTGGCCCTGAGCGTCACAAACACAAACACATACACAACAGCCCAGGCCCTGAGCTTCACAAACACAAACACAAACACTAATGCCCTGGCCCTGAGCTTCACAAACACAAGCACAACAGCCCAGGCCCTGAGCTTCACAAACACAAACAGAAACACAAGCACAAACACAACAGCCCAGGCACTGAGCTTCACAAAAACAAACACAAACTCAACAGCTCGGGCCCTGAGCATCACAAACACAACCACAAATACAAACACAACAGCCAAGGCCCTGAGCTTCACAAACACAAACACAACAGTCCACGCCCTGAGCTTCACAAACACAAACACAAACACAACAGCCCAGGGCTTGAGCTTCACAAACACAAAGATAACAGTCCTGGCCCTGAGCTTCACAAACACAAACACACACACAAACACAACAGCCCGGGCCCTGAGCTTCACAAACACAAACACAACAGCCCAGGCCCTGAGCTTCACAAACACAAACACAAGCACAACAGCCCAGGCCCTGAGCTTCACAAGCACAAACACAAACACAAAAGCCCAGGCCCTGAGCTTCACAAACACAAACACAAACACAACAGCCCAGGCCCTGAGCTTCACAAGCAGAAACACAAACACCACAGCCCAGGCCCGGAGCTTCACATACACAAACACAAACACCACAGCTCAGCCCCTGAGCTTCACAAACACAAACACAAAAACAACTGCCCAGTCCCTGAGCTTCACAAACAAAAAACACAAACACCACAGCCAATGCCCTGAGCTTCACAAACACAAACACCTCAGCCCAGGCCCTGAGCTTCACAAACACACACACAAACACAAACACCACAGCCAAGGCCGTTTGCTTCACAAACACAAACACCACAGCCCAGGCCCTGAGCTTCTCACTCTCAAACTCAAACACAAACACAAACCCAAACATAAACACTACTGCCCAGGCCCTGATCTTCACAAAAACAAACACAAACTCCACAACCCAGGCCCAGAGCTTCACAAACACAAACACTAACACAAACGCAAACACTAACAGCCCGGGCCCTGAGCTTCACATACACAAACACAAATAGAAACAGCCCGGGCCCAGAGCTTCACAAACACAAACACAAAGACAAACACAAACAGCCCAGGCTCTGAGCTTCTCAACCACTAACACAAACACATACAGCCCAGGCCATGAGCTTCACAAACGCTAACACAAACAGCCCAGGCCCTGAGCTTCACAAACACAAACAGCCCAGGCCCTGAGCTTCACAAACACAAACACAAACAAAAACACAACAGCCAAGGCCCTGAGCTTCACAAACACAAACACTAACACAACAGCCCAGGCCCGGAGCTTCACAAACACAAGCACAAACTCAAACAGCCCAGGCCCTTTTATTCACAAACCCAAACATAAACAGACACGCAAACGCAAACACAAACGCAAAAGCAAACACAAACACAACAGCCCAGGCCCAGTGCTTCACAAACATAAACACAAACACAAATGCCCTGGACCTGAGCGTCACAAACACAAACACATACACAACAGCCCAGGCCCTGAGCTTCACAAACACAAACACAAACACTAATGCCCTGGCCCTGAGCTTCACAAACACAAGCACAACAGCCCAGGCCCTGAGCTTCACAAACACAAACAGAAACACAAGCACAAACACAACAGCCCAGGCACTGAGCTTCACAAAAACAAACACAAACTCAACAGCTCGGGCCCTGAGCATCACAAACACAACCACAAATACAAACACAACAGCCAAGGCCCTGAGCTTCACAAACACAAACACAACAGTCCACGCCCTGAGCTTCACAAACACAAACACAAACACAACAGCCCAGTGCTTGAGCTTCACAAACACAAAGATAACAGTCCTGGCCCTGAGCTTCACAAACACAAACACACACACAAACACAACAGCCCGGGCCCTGAGCTTCACAAACACAAACACAACAGCCCAGGCCCTGAGCATCACAAACACAAACACAAGCACAAACACAACAGCTCAGGCCCTTAGCTTCACAAACACAAACACAAACACAACAGCCCAGGCCCTGAGCTTCAACAACACAAAAACAGACACAAACACAAACACAACAGCCCAGGCCCTGAGCTTCACAAACACAAACACAACAGCTCAGGCCCTGAGCTTCACAAACACAATAACAGACACAAACACAACAGCCCATGCCCTGAGCTTCACAAACACGAACACAAACCCAACAGCCCAGGCCCGGAGCTTCACAAACACAAACACAACAGTCCAGGCCCTGAGCTTCACAAACGCAAACACGACAGCCCAGGCCCCGAGCTTCACAAACACAAACACAAACACAACAGCCCAGGCTCTGAGCTTCACAAACACAAACACAACAGCCCTGGTCCTGAGCTTCACAAACAGAAACACAAGCACAAGCACAACAACTCAGGCCCTGAGCTTCACAAACACAAACTCAAACACTACAGCCCAGGCCCTGAGCTTCACAAACACAAACACAACAGTCCAGGAGCTGAGCTTCACAAACACAAACATCAACACGACAGCTCAGGCCCTGAGCTTCACAAACACAAACACAAACACTACAGCCCAGGCCCTGAGCTTCACAAACACAAACATCAACACGACAGCTCAGGCCCTGAGCTTCACAAACACAAACACTACAGCCCAGGCCCTGAGCTTCACAAACACAAACACAAACACAACAGCCCAGGCCCTGAGCTTCACAAGCACAAACACAACAGCTCAAGCCCTGAGCTTCACAAACACAAACACAAACACCACAGCCCAGGCCCTGAGCTTCACAAACACAAACACAAACACCACAGCCCAGGCCCTGAGCTTCACAAACACAAACACAAACACCACAGCCCAGGCCCTGAGCTTCACAAACACAAACACCACAGCCCAGGCCCTGAGCTTCACAAACACAAACACAAACACCACAGCCCAGGCCCTGAGCTTCACAAACACAAACACAAACACCACAGCCCAGGCCCTGAGCTTCACAAACACAAACACAAACACAACAGCCCTGCCCTGAGCTTCACAAACACAAACACAAACACCGCAGCAAAGGCCGGTTTGCTTCACAAACACAAACACAAACACCACAGCCCAGGCCTTGAGCTTCACAAACACAAACACAAACACCACAGCCCAGACCCTCAGCTTCACAAACACAAACACCACAGCAAATGCCGGTTTGCTTCACAAACACAAACACAAACACCACAGCCCAGGCCCTGAGCTTCACAAACACAAACACAAACACCACAGCCCAGGCCCTGAGCTGGACAAACACAAAGAGAAAGACAAACACAAACACAAACACCACAGCCCAGGCCCTGAGCTTCACAAACACAAACACAAACACCACAGCCCAGGCCCTGAGCTTCACAAACACAAACACAAACACCACAGCCCAGGCCCTGAGCTTCACAAACACAAACACAAACACAACAGCCCTGCCCTGAGCTTCACAAACACAAACACAAACACCGCAGCAAAGGCCGGTTTGCTTCACAAACACAAACACAAACACCACAGCCCAGGCCTTGAGCTTCACAAACACAAACACAAACACCACAGCCCAGACCCTCAGCTTCACAAACACAAACACCACAGCAAATGCCGGTTTGCTTCACAAACACAAACACAAACACCACAGCCCAGGCCCTGAGCTTCACAAACACAAACACAAACACCACAGCCCAGGCCCTGAGCTGGACAAACACAAAGAGAAAGACAAACGCAAACACAAACACCACAGCCCAGGCCCTGAGCTGGACAAACACAAAGAGAAAGACAAACGCAAACACAAACAACACTGCCCAGGCCCTGAGCTTCACAAACACAAACACAAACACCACAGCCAGGCCCTTAGCTTCACAAACACAAACACCACAGCAAAGGCCGGTTTGCTTCCCAAACACAAACACAAACATTAACAGCCCGGGCCCGGAGCTTCACAAACACAAACACATACAGCCCGTGCCCTGAGTTACACATACTCAAAACAAACACAAACAGCCCAGGCCCTGAGCTTCACAAACACAAACAGCCCAGGCCCTGAGCTTCACAAACAAAAACAGCCCAGGCCCCGATATTCACAAACACAAACACAACGGCCCAGGCACTGAGCTTCACAAACACAAACACAAACACAACAGCCCAGGCCCTGAGCTTCACAAACACAAACACAACAGCCCAGGACCTGAGCTTCCCAAACACAAACACAAACACAACAGCCCAGGCCCTGAGCTTCACAAACACAAACACAAACACCACAGCCCAGGCCATGAGCTTCACAAACACAAACACAACCACCGCAGCCCAGCCTCTGAGCTTCACAAACACAAACACAAACACAACAGCCCAGGCCCTGAGCTTCACAGGCACAAACACAAACACAAACACAACAGCCCAGGCCCTGAGCTTCACAAACACAAACACAAACACAACAGCCCAGTCCCTGAGCTTCACAAGCAGAAACACAAACACCACAGCCCAGGCCCTGAGCTTCACATACACAAACACAAACACCACAGCTCAGCCCCTGAGCTTCACAAACACAAACACAAAAACAACTGCCCAGTCCCTGAGCTTCAAAAACAAAAAACACAAACAGCACAGCCAATGCCCTGAGCTTCACAAACACCAACACCTCAGTCCAGGCCCTGAGCTTCCCAAACACACACACAAACACAAACACCACAGCCCAGACCGTTTGCTTCACAAACACAAACAACACAGCCCAGGCCCTGAGCTTCTCACACTCAAACTCACACACAAACACAAACCCAAACACAAACACTACTGCCCAGGCCCTGATCTTCACAAACACAAACACAAACTCCACAACCCAGGCCCAGAGCTTCACAAACACAAACACTAACACAAACGCAAACACTAACAGCCCGGGCCCTGAGCTTCACAAACACAAACACAAACATTAACAGCCCGGGCCCGGAGCTTCACAAACACAAACACTTACAGCCCGTGCCCTGAGTTACACATACTCAAAAACAAATACAAACAGCCCGGCCCTGAGCTTCAAAAACACAAACACAAACAGCCCAGGCCCTGAGCTTCACAAACACAAACACAAACAGCCCAGGCCCTGAGCTTCACAAACAAAAACAGCCCAGGCCCCGATATTCACAAACACAAACACGACGGCCCAGGCACTGAGCTTCACAAACACAAACACAACAGCCCAGGCACTGAGCATCACAAACACAAACACAAACACAACAGCCCAGGACCTGAGCTTCCCAAACACAAACACAAACACAAGCACAACAGCCCAGGCCCTGAGCTTCACAAACACAAACACAAACACCACAGCCCAGGCCATGAGCTTCACAAACACAAACACAACCACCGCAGCCTAGCCTCTGAGCTTCACAAACACAAACACAAACACAACAGCCCAGGCCCTGAGCTTCACAAACACAAACACAAGCACAACAGCCCAGGCCCTGAGCTTTACAAGCACAAACACAAACACAAAAACCCAGGCCCTGAGCTTCACAAACACAAACACAAACACAACAGCCCAGGCCCTGAGCTTCACAAACACAAACACAAACACAAATGCCCTGGCCCTGAGTTTCACAAACACAAGCACAACATCCCAGGCCCTGAGATTCACAAACACAAACAAAAACACAAACACAAACACAACAGCCCAGGCCATGAGCTTCAGGAACACAAACACAAACACAACAGCCCAGGCCCTGAGCTTCACAAACACAAGCACAAACACAACAGACCAGGCACTGAGCTTCACAAAAACAAACACAAACACAACAGCTCAGGCCCTGAGCATCACAAACACAACCACAAATACAAACACAACAGCCAAGGCCCTGAGCTTCACAAACACGAACACAAACACAACAGCCCAGGCCCGGAGCTTCACAAACACAAACACAACAGCCCAGGCCCTGAGCTTCACAAACACTAACACAAACACAAACACAACAGCCCAGGCCCTGAGCTTCACAAACACAAACACCACAGCCCAGGCCCTGAGCTTCACAAACACAAACACAAACACCACAGCCCAGGCCCTGAGTTTCACAAACACAAACACCACAGCCAAGGCCCTGAGCTTCACAAACACAAACACAAACACAACAGCCCTGTCCCTGAGCTTCACAAACACAAACACCACCGCCCAGGCCCTGAGCTTCACAAACACAAACACAAACACCACAGCCAGGCCCTTAGCTTCACAAACACAAACACAAACACCACAGCAAAGGCCGGTTTGCTTCACAAACACAAACACAAACACCACAGCCCAGGTCCTGAGCTTCACAAACAAAAACACTAACACCACAGCCCAGGCCCTGAGCTGGACAAACACAAAGACAAAGACAAACGCAAACACAAACAACACTGCCCAGGCCCTGAGCTTCCCAAACACAAACACAAACATTAACAGCCCGGGCCCGGAGCTTCACAAACACAAACACATACAGCCCGTGCCCTGAGTTACACATACTCAAAAACAAACACAAACAGCCCAGGCCCTGAGCTTCACAAATACAAACAGCCCAGGCCCTGAGCTTCACAAACAAAAACAGCCCAGGCCCCGATATTCACAAACACAAACACAACGGCCCAGGCACTGAGCTTCACAAACACAAACACAAACACAACAGCCCAGGCCCTGAGCTTCACAAACACAAACACAACAGCCCAGGACCTGAGCTTCCCAAACACAAACACAAACACAAGCACAACAGCCCAGGCCCTGAGCTTCACAAACAAAAACAGCCCAGGCCCCGATATTCACAAACACAAACACAACGGCCCAGGCACTGAGCTTCACAAACACAAACACAAGCACAACAGCCCAGGCCCTGAGCTTCGCAAACACAAACACAAACACCACAGCCCAGGCCATGAGCTTCACAAACACAAACACAACCACCGCAGCCCAGCCTCTGAGCTTCACAAACACAAACACAAACACAACAGCCCAGGCCCTGAGCTTCACAAACACAAACACAAGCACAACAGCCCAGGCCCTGAGCTTCACAAGCACAAACACAAACACAACAGCCCAGGCCCTGAGCTTCACAAACACAAACACAAACACAAACACAACAGCCCAGGCCCTGAGCTTCACAAGCAGAAACACAAACACCACAGCCCAGGCCCTGAGCTTCACATACACAAACACAAACACCACATCTCAGCCCCTGAGCTTCACAAACACAAACACAAAAACAACTGCACAGTCCCTGAGCTTCAAAAACAAAAAACACAAACACCACAGCCAATGCCCTGAGCTTCACAAACACAAACACAAACACAAATGCCCTGGCCCTGAGCTTCACAAACACAAGCACAACATCCCAGGCCCTGAGATTCACAAACACAAACAAAAACACAAACACAAACACAACAGCCCAGGCCATGAGCTTCAGGAAAACAAACACAAACACAACAGCCCAGGCCCTGAGCTTCACAAACACAAGCACAAAATCAACAGCCCAGGCACTGAGCTTCACAAAAACAAACACAAACACAACAGCTCAGGCCCTGAGCATCACAAACACAACCACAAATACAAACACAACAGCCAAGGCCCTGAGCTTCACAAACACGAACACAAACACAACAGCCCAGGCCCGGAGCTTCACAAACACAAACACAACAGCCCAGGCCCTGAGCTTCACAAACACTAACACAAACACAAACACAACAGCCCAGGCCCTGAGCTTCACAAACACAAACACCACAGCCCAGGCCCTGAGCTTCACAAACACAAACACAAACACCACAGCCCAGGCCCTGAGTTTCACAAACACAAACACCACAGCCCAGGCCCTGAGCTTCCCAAACACAAACACAAACACAAGCACAACAGCCCAGGCCCTGAGCTTCACAAACACAAACACAAACACCACAGCCCAGGCCATGAGCTTCACAAACACAAACACAACCACCGCAGCCTAGCCTCTGAGCTTCACAAACACAAACACAAACACAACAGCCCAGGCCCTGAGCTTCACAAACACAAACACAAGCACAACAGCCCAGGCCCTGAGCTTCACAGGCGCAAACACAAACACAAAATCCCTGGCCCTGAGCTTCACAAACACAAACACAAACACAACAGCCCAGGCCCTGAGCTTCACAAACACAAACACAAACACAAATGCCCTGGCCCTGAGCTTCACAAACACAAGCACAACATCCCAGGCCCTGAGATTCACAAACACAAACAAAAACACAAACACAAACACAACAGCCCAGGCCCTGAGCTTCAGGAACACAAACACAAACACAACAGCCCAGGCCCTGAGCTTCACAAACACAAGCACAAACACAACAGACCAGGCACTGAGCTTCACAAAAACAAACACAAACACAACAGCTCAGGCCCTGAGCATCACAAACACAACCACAAATACAAACACAACAGCCAAGGCCCTGAGCTTCACAAACACGAACACAAACACAACAGCTCAGGCCCGGAGCTTCACAAACACAAACACAACAGCCCAGGCCCTGAGCTTCACAAACACTAACACAAACACAAACACAACAGCCCAGGCCATGAGCTTCACAAACACAAACACCACAGCCCAGGCCCTGAGCTTCACAAACACAAACACAAACACCACAGCCCAGGCCCTGAGTTTCACAAACACAAACACCACAGCCCAGGCCCTGAGCTTCACAAACACAAACACAAACACAACAGCCCTGTCCCTGAGCTTCACAAACACAAACACCACCGCCCAGGCCCTGAGCTTCACAAACACAAACACAACAGCCAGGCCCTTAGCTTCACAAACACAAACACAAACACCACAGCAAAGGCCGGTTTGCTTCACAAACACAAACACAAACACCACAGCCCAGGTCCTGAGCTTCACAAACAAAAACACTAACACCACAGCCCAGGCCCTGAGCTGGACAAACACAAAGACAAAGACAAACGCAAACACAAACAACACTGCCCAGGCCCTGAGCTTCCCAAACACAAACACAAACATTAACAGCCCGGGCCCGGAGCTTCACAAACACAAACACATACAGCCCGTGCCCTGAGTTACACATACTCAAAAACAAACACAAACAGCCCAGGCCCTGAGCTTCACAAACACAAACATCCCAGGCCCTGAGCTTCACAAACAAAAACAGCCCAGGCCCCGATATTCACAAACACAAACACAACGGCCCAGGCACTGAGCTTCACAAACACAAACACAAACACAACAGCCCAGGCCCTGAGCTTCACAAACACAAACACAACAGCCCAGGACCTGAGCTTCCCAAACACAAACACAAACACAAGCACAACAGCCCAGGCCCTGAGCTTCGCAAACACAAACACAAACACCACAGCCCAGGCCATGAGCTTCACAAACACAAACACAACCACCGCAGCCCAGCCTCTGAGCTTCACAAACACAAACACAACAGCCCAGGCCCTGAGCTTCACAAACACAAACACAAGCACAACAGCCCAGGCCCTGAGCTTCACAAGCACAAACACAAACACAACAGCCCAGGCCCTGAGCTTCACAAACACAAACACAAACACAACAGCCCAGGCCCTGAGCTTCACAAGCAGAAACACAAACACCACAGCCCAGGCCCTGAGCTTCACATACACAAACACAAACACCACATCTCAGCCCCTGAGCTTCACAAACACAAACACAAACACAAATGCCCTGGCCCTGAGCTTCACAAACACAAGCACAACATCCCAGGCCCTGAGATTCACAAACACAAACAAAAACACAAACACAAACACAACAGCCCAGGCCATGAGCTTCAGGAACACAAACACAAACACAACAGCCCAGGACCTGAGCTTCACAAACACAAGCACAAACACAACAGCCCAGGCACTGAGCTTCACAAAAACAAACACAAACACAACAGCTCAGGCCCTGAGCATCACAAACACAACCACAAATACAAACACAACAGCCAAGGCCCTGAGCTTCACTAACACGAACACAAACACAACAACCCAGGCCCGGAGCTTCACAAACACAAACACAACAGCCCAGGCCCTGAGCTTCACAAACACTAACACAAACACAAACACAACAGCCCAGGCCCTGAGCTTCACAAACACAAACACCACAGCCCAGACCCTGAGCTTCACAAACACAAACACCACAGCCCAGGCCCTGAGTTTCACAAACACAAACACAACAGCCCTGTCCCTGAGCTTCACAAACACAAACACCACCGCCCAGGCCCTGAGCTTCACAAACACAAACACAAACACCACAGCCAGGCCCTTAGCTTCACCAACACAAACACCACAGCAAAGGCCGGTTTGCTTCACAAACACAAACACAAACACCACAGCCCAGGTCCTGAGCTTCACAAACAAAAACACTAACACCACAGCCCAGGCCCTGAGCTGGACAAACACAAAGACAAAGACAAACGCAAACACAAACAACACTGCCCAGGCCCTGAGCTTCCCAAACACAAACACTAACATTAACAGCCCGGGCCCGGAGCTTCACAAACACAAACACATACAGCCCGTGCCCTGAGTTACACATACTCAAAAACAAACACAAACAGCCCAGGCCCTGAGCTTCACAAACAAAAACAGCCCAGGCCCCGATATTCACAAACACAAACACAACGGCCCAGGCACTGAGCTTCACAAACACAAACACAAACACAACAGCCCAGGCCCTGAGCTTCACAAACACAAACACAACAGCCCAGGACCTGAGCTTCCCAAACACAAACACAAACACAAGCACAACAGCCCAGGCCCTGAGCTTCGCAAACACAAACACAAACACCACAGCCCAGGCCATGAGCTTCACAAACACAAACACAACCACCGCAGCCCAGCCTCTGAAATTCACAAACACAAACACAAACACAACAGCCCAGGCCCTGAGCTTCACAAACACAAACACAAGCACAACAGCCCAGGCCCTGAGCTTCACAAGCACAAACACAAACACAAACACAACAGCCCAGGCCGTGAGCTTCACAAACACAAACACAAACACAAACACAACAGCCCAGGCCCTGAGCTTCACAAGCAGAAACACAAACACCACAGCCAAGGCCCTGAGCTTCACATACACAAACACAAACACCACAGCTCAGCCCCTGAGCTTCACAAACACAAACACAAAAACAACTGCCCAGTCCCTGAGCTTCACAAACAAAAAACACAAACAGCACAGCCAATGCCCTGAGCTTCACAAACACAAACACAAACACCTCAGTCCAGGCCCTGAGCTTCCCAAACACACACACAAACACAAACACCACAGCCCAGACCGTTTGCTTCACAAACACAAACACCACAGCCCCGGCCCTGAGCTTCTCACACTCAAACTCACACACAAACACAAACCCAAACACAAACACTACTGCCCAGGCCCTGATCTTCACAAACACAAACACAAACTCCACAACCCAGGCCCAGAGCTTCACAAAAACAAACACTAACACAAACGCAAACACTAACAGCCCGGGCCCTGAGCTTCACAAACACAAACACAAACATTAACAGCCCGGGCCCGGAGCTTCACAAACACAAACACTTACAGCCCGTGCCCTGAGTTACACATATTCAAAAACAAATACAAACAGCCCGGCCCTGAGCTTCTAAAACACAAACACAAACAGCCCAGGCCCTGAGCTTCACAAACACAAACACAAACAGCCCAGGCCCTGAGCTTCACAAACAAAAACAGCCCAGGCCCCGATATTCACAAACACAAACACAACGGCCCAGGCACTGAGCTTCACAAACACAAACACAACAGCCCAGGCACTGAGCTTCACAAACACAAACACAAACACAACAGCCCAGGACCTGAGCTTCCCAAACACAAACACAAACACAAGCACAACAGCCCAGGCCCTGAGCTTCACAAACACAAACACAAACACCACAGCCCAGGCCATGAGCTTCACAAACACAAACACAACCACCGCAGCCCAGCCTCTGAGCTTCACAAGCACAAACACAAACACAATATCCCAGGCCCTGAGCTTCACAAACACAAACACAAACACAACAGCCCAGGCCCTGAGCTTCACAAACACAAACACAAATGCCCTGGCCCTGAGCTTCACAAACACAAGCACAACATCCCAGGCCCTGAGATTCACAAACACAAACAAAAACAGAAACACAAACACAACAGCCCAGGCCATGAGCTTCAGGAACACAAACACAAACACAACAGCCCAGGCCCTGAGCTTCACAAACACAAGCACAAACACAACAGACCAGGCACTGAGCTTCACAAAAACAAACACAAACACAACAGCTCAGGCCCTGAGCATCACAAACACAACCACAAATACAAACACAACAGCCAAGGCCCTGAGCTTCACAAACACGAACACAAACACAACAGCCCAGGCCCGGAGCTTCACAAACACAAACACAACAGCCCAGGCCCTGAGCTTCACAAACACTAACACAAACACAAACACAACAGCCCAGGCCCTGAGCTTCACAAACACAAACACCACAGTCCAGGCCCTGAGCTTCACAAACACAAACACAAACACAACAGCCCAGGCCCTGAGCTTCACAAACACAAACACCGCAGCCCAGGCCCTGAGCTTCACAAACACAAACACAAACACAACAGCCCTGTCCCTGAGCTTCACAAACACAAACACCACCGCCCAGGCCCTGAACTTCACAAACACAAACACAAACACCACAGCAAAGGCCGGTTTGCTTCACAAACACAAACACCACATCCCAGGTCCTGAGCTTCACAAACAAAAACACTAACACCACAGCCCAGGCCCTGAGCTGGACAAACACAAAGACAAAGACAAACGCAAACACAAATAACACTGCCCAGGCCCTGAGCTTCCCAAACACAAACATGAACATTAACAGCCCGGGCCCGGAGCTTCACAAACACAAACACATACAGCCCGTGCCCTGAGTTACACATACTCAAAAACAAACACAAACAGCCCAGGCCCTGAGCTTCACAAACACAAACAGCCCAGGCCCTGAGCTTCACAAACAAAAACAGCCCAGGCCCCGATATTCACAAACACAAACACAACGGCCCAGGCACTGAGCTTCACAAACACAAACACAAACACAACAGCCCAGGCCCTGAGCTTCACAAACACAAACACAACAGCCCAGGACCTGAGCTTCCCAAACACAAACACAAACACAAGCACAACAGCCCAGGCCCTGAGCTTCGCAAACACAAACACAAACACCACAGCCCAGGCCATGAGCTTCACAAACACAAACACAACCACCGCAGCCCAGCCTCTGAGCTTCACAAACACAAACACAAACACAACAGCCCAGGCCCTGAGCTTCACAAACACAAACACAAGCACAACAGCCCAGGCCCTGAGCTTCACAAGCACAAACACAAACACAAACACAACAGCCCAGGCCCTGAGCTTCACAAACACAAACACAAACACAACAGCCCAGGCCCTGAGCTTCACAAGCAGAAACACAAACACCACAGCCCAGGCCCTGAGCTTCACATACACAAACACAAACACCACAGCTCAGCCCCTGAGCTTCACAAACACAAACACAAAAACAACTGCCCAGTCCCTGAGCTTCAAAAACAAAAAACACAAACACCACAGCCAATGCCCTGAGCTTCACAAACACAAACACAAACACCTCAGCCCAGGCCCTGAGCTTCCCAAACACACACACAAACACAAACACCACAGCCCAGGCCGTTTGCTTCACAAACACAAACACCACAGCCCAGGCCCTGAGCTTCTCACACTCAAACTCAAACACAAACACAAACCCAAACACAAACACTACTGCCCAGGCCCTGATCTTCACAAACACAAACACAAACTCCACAACCCAGGCCCAGAGCTTCACAAACACAAACACTAACACAAACGCAAACACTAACAGCCCGGGCCCTGAGCTTCACAAACACAAACACAAACATTAACAGCCCGGGCCCGGAGCTTCACAAACACAAACACATACAGCCCGTGCCGTGAGTTGCACATACTCAAAAACAAATACAAACAGCCCGGCCCTGAGCTTCTAAAACACAAACACAAACAGCCCAGGCCCTGAGCTTCACAAACACAAACACAAACAGCCCAGGCCCTGAGCTTCACAAACAAAAACAGCCCAGGCCCCGATATTCACAAACACAAACACAACGGCCCAGGCACTGAGCTTCACAAACACAAACACAACAGCCCAGGCACTGAGCTTCACAAGCACAAACACAAACACAACAGCCCAGGACCTGAGCTTCCCAAACACAAACACAAACACAAGCACAACAGCCCAGGCACTGAGCTTCACAAACACAAACACAAACACCACAGCCCAGGCCATGAGCTTCACAAACACAAACACAACCACCGCAGCCCAGCCTCTGAGCTTCACAAACACAAACACAACAGCCCAGGCCCTGAGCTTCACAAACACAAACACAAGCACAACAGCCCAGGCCCTGAGCTTCACAAGCACAAACACAAACACAAAATCCCAGGCCCTGAGCTTCACAAACACAAACACAAACACAACAGCCCAGGCCCTGAGCTTCACAAACATAAACACAAACACAAATGCCCTGGCCCTGAGCGTCACAAACACAAACACATACACAACAGCCCAGGCACTGAGCTTCACAAACACAAACACAAACACTAATGCCCTGGCCCTGAGCTTCACAAACACAAGCACAACAGCCCAGGCCCTGAGCTTCACAAACACATACAAAAACACAAGCGCAAACACAACAGCCCAGGCACTGAGCTTCACAAAAACAAACACAAACTCAACAGCCCAGGCCCTGAGCTTCACAAACACAAACACAAACAGCCCAGGCCCTGAGCTTCACAAACAAAAACAGCCCAGGCCCCGATATTCACAAACACAAACACAACGGCCCAGGCACTGAGCTTCACAAACACAAACACAACAGCCCAGGCACTGAGCTTCACAAACACAAACACAAACACAACAGCCCAGGACCTGAGCTTCCCAAACACAAACACAAACACAAGCACAACAGCCCAGGCACTGAGCTTCACAAACACAAACACAAACACCACAGCCCAGGCCATGAGCTTCACAAACACAAACACAACCACCGCAGCCCAGCCTCTAAGCTTCACAAACACAAACACAAACACAACAGCCCAGGCCCTGAGCTTCACAAACACAAACACAAGCACAACAGCCCAGGCCCTGAGCTTCACAAGCACAAACACAAACACAAAATCCCAGGCCCTGAGCTTCACAAACACAAACACAAACACAACAGCCCAGGCCCTGAGCTTCACAAACATAAACACAAACACAAATGCCATGGCCCTGAGCGTCACAAACACAAACACATACACAACAGCCCAGGCCCTGAGCTTCACAAACACAAACACAAACACTAATGCCCTTGCCCTGAGCTTCACAAACACAAGCACAACAGCCCAGGCCCTGAGCTTCACAAACACAAACAAAAACACAAGCGCAAACACAACAGCCCAGGCACTGAGCTTCACAAAAACAAACACAAACTCAACAGCTCGGGCCCTGAGCATCACAAACACAACCACAAATACAAACACAACAGCCAAGGCCCTCAGCTTCACAAACACAACAGTCCACGCCCTGAGCTTCACAAACGCAAACACGACAGCCCAGGCCCCGAGCTTCACAAACACAAACACAAACACAACAGCCCAGGGCTTGAGCTTCACAAACACAAAGATAACAGTCCTGGACCTGAGCTTCACAAACACAAACACACACACAAACACAACAGCCCGGGCCCTGAGCTTCACAAACACAAACACAACAGCCCAGGCCCTGAGCATCACAAACACAAACACAAGCACAAACACAACAGCTCAGGCCCTGAGCTTCACAAACACAAACACAACAGCCCAGGCCCTGAGCTTCACAAACACAAAAACAGACACAAACACAAACACAACAGCCCAGGCCCTGAGCTTCACAAACACAATAACAGACACAAACACAACAGCCCATGCCCTGAGCTTCACAAACACGAACACAAACACAACAGCCCAGGCCCGGAGCTTCACAAACACAAACACAACAGTCCAGGCCCTGAGCTTCACAAACGCAAACACGACAGCCCAGGCCCCGAGCTTCACAAACACAAACACAACAGCCCAGGCTCTGAGCTTCACAAACACAAACACAACAGCCCTGGTCCTGAGCTTCACAAACAGAAACACAAGCACAAACACAACAACTCAGGCCCTGAGCTTCACAAACACAAACTCAAACACTACAGCCCAGGCCCTGAGCTTCACAAACACAAACACAACAGTCCAGGAGCTGAGCTTCACAAACACAAACATCAACACGACAGCTCAGGCCCTGAGCTTCACAAACACAAACACAAACACTACAGCCCAGGCCCTGAGCTTCACAAACACAAACACAAACACAACAGCCCAGGCCCTGAGCTTCACAAGCACAAACACAACAGCCCAAGCCCTGAGCTTCGCAAACACTAACACAAACACAAACACAACAGCCCAGGCCCTGAGCTTCACAAACACAAACACAAACACCACAGCCCAGGCCCTGAGCTTCACAAACACAAACACAAACACCACAGCCCAGGCCCTGAGCTTCACAAACACAAACACAAACACCACAGCCCAGGCCCTGAGCTTCACAAACACAAACACAAACACAACAGCCCTGCCCTGAGCTTCACAAACACAAACACAAACACTGCAGCAAAGGCCGGTTTGCTTCACAAACACAAACACAAACACCTCAGCCCAGGCCCTGAGCTTCACAAACACAAACACAGACACCACAGCCCAGGCCCTCAGCTTCACAAACACAAACACAAACACCACAGCAAAGGCCGGTTTGCTTCACAAACACAAACACAAACACCACAGCCCAGGCCCTGAGCTTCACAAACACAAACACAAACACCACAGCCCAGGCCCTGAGCTGGACAAACACAAAGAGAAAGACAAACGCAAACACAAACAACACTGCCCAGGCCCTGAGCTTCCCAAACACAAACACAAACATTAACAGCCCGGGCCCAGAGCTTCACAAACGCAAACACAAACACATCCAGCCCGTGCCCTGAGTTACACATACTCAAAAAGAAATACAAACAGCCCGGGCCCTGAGCTTCTAAAACGTAAACACAAACAGCCCAGGCCCTGAGCTTCACAAACACAAACAGCCCAGGCCCTGAGCTTCACAAACACAAGCAGCCCAGGCCCTGAGCTTCACAAACAAAAACAGCCCAGGCCCCGATATCACAAACACAAACACAACGGCCCAGGCACTGAGCTTCACAAACACAAACACAACATCTCAGGCCCTGAACTTCACAAACACAATCAGTACAGCCCAGGCCCTGAGCTTCACAAAGGCAAACACAAACACAACAGCCCAGGCCCTGAGCTTCACTAACACAAACACAAACACAACAGCCCAGGACCTGAGCTTCCCAAACACAAACACAAACACAAGCACAGCAGACAAGGCCCTGAGCTTCACAAACACAAACACAAACACCACAGCCCAGGCCATGAGCTTCACAAACACAAACACAACCACCGCAGCCCAGCCTCTGAGCTTCACAAACACAAACGCAACAGCCCAGGCCCTGAGCTTCACAAACACAAACACAAGCACAACAGCCCAGGCCCTGAGCTTCACAAGCACAAACACAAACACAACAGCCTAGGCCCTGAGCTTCACAAATACAAACACAAACACAACAGCCCAGGCCCTGAGCTTCACAAGCAGAAACACAAACACCACAGCCCAGGCCCTGAGCTTCACATACACAAACACAAACACCACAGCCCAGCCCCTGAGCTTCACAAACACAAACACAAAAACAACTGCCCAGTCCCTGAGCTTCACAAACAAAAATTCAAACACCACAGCCAATGCCCTGAGCTTCACAAACACACACACAAACACAAACACCACAGCCCAGGCCGTTTGCTTCACAAACACAAACACCACAGCCCAGGCCCTGAGCTTCTCACACTCAAACTCAAACACAAACACAAACCCAAACACAGACACTACTTCCCAGGACCTGATCTTCACAAACACAAACACAAACTCCACAACCCAGGCCCAGACCTTCACAAACACAAACACTAACACAAACGCAAACACTAACAGCCCGGGCCCTGAGCTTCACAAACACAATCACAAACAGAAACAGCCCGGGCCCAGAGCTTCACAAACACAAACACAAACACAAACAGCCCAGGATCTGAGCTTCTCAACCACTAACACAAACACGTACAGCCCAGGCCATGAGCTTCACAAACACAAACAGCCAAGGCCCTGAGCTTCACAAACACAAAAACTAACACAACAGCCCAGGCCCGGAGCTTCACAAACACAAGCACAAACTCAAACAGCCCAGGCCCTTTTATTCACAAACCCAAACATAAACAGACACGCAAACGCAAACACAAACGCAAAAGCAAACACAAACACAACAGCCCAGGCCCTGTGCTTCACAAACATAAACACAAACACAAATGCCCTGGCCCTGATCGTCACAAACAGAAACACATACACAACAGCCCTGGCCCTGAGCTTCACAAACACAAACAAAAACACAAACACAAACACTACAGCCCAGGCCATGAGCTTCACAAACACAAACACAAACACCACAACCCAGGCCCAGAGATTCACAAACACAAACACTAACATAAACACAAACACTAACAGCGAGGGCCCTGAGCCTCACAAACACAAAAACAAACAGAAACAGCCCGGGCAAAGAGCTTCACAAACACAAACACCACCGCCCAGGCCCTGAGCTTCACAAACACAAACACAAACACCACAGCCCAGGCCCTGAGCTGGACAAACACAAAGAGAAAGACAAACGCAAACACAAACAACACTGCCCAGGCCCTGAGCTTCCCAAACACAAACACAAACATTAACAGCCCGGGCCCAGAGCTTCACAAACGCAAACACAAACACATCCAGCCCGTGCCCTGAGTTACACATACTCAAAAACAAATACAAACAGCCCGGGCCCTGAGCTTCTAAAACGCAAACACAAACAGCCCAGGCCCCGATATTCACAAACACAAACACAACGGCCCAGGCACTGAGCTTCACAAACACAAACACAACATCTCAGGCCCTGAATTTCACAAACACAATCACTACAGCCCAGGCCCTGAGCTTCACAAAGGCAAACACAAACACAACAGCCCAGGCCCTGAGCTTCACTAACACAAACACAAAAACAACAGCCCAGGACCTGAGCTTCCCAAACACAAACACAAACACAAGCACAACAGCCCAGGCCCTGAGCTTCACAAAAACAAACACAACCACCGCAGCCCAGCCTCTGAGCTTCACAAACACAAACACAAACACAAATGCCCAGGACCTGAGCTTCACAAAAACAAACACAACAGCCCAGGCCCTGAGCTTCACAAGCACAAACACAAACACAAACACAACAGCCCAGGCCCTGAGCTTCACAAATACAAACACAAACACAACAGCCCAGGCCCTGAGCTTCACAAGCAGAAACACAAACACCACAGCCCAGGCCCTGAGCTTCACATACACAAACACAAACACCACAGGCCAGCCCCTGAGCTTCACAAACACAAACACAAAAACAACTGCCCAGTCCCTGAGCTTCACAAACAAAAATTCAGACACCACAGCCAATGCCCTGAGCTTCACAAACACACACACAAACACGAACACCACAGCCCAGGCCGTTTGCTTCACAAACACAAACACCACAGCCCAGGCCCTGAGCTTCTCACACTCAAACTCAAACATAAACACAAACCCAAACACAAACACTACTGCCCAGGCCCTGATCTTCACAAACACAAACACAAACTCCACAACCTAGGCCCAGAGCTTCACAAACACAAACACTAACACAAACGCAAACACTAACAGCCCGGGCCCTGAGCTTCACAAACACAAACACAAACAGAAACAGCCCGGGCCCAGAGCTTCACAAACACAAACACAAACAGCCCAGGCTCTGAGCTTCTCAACCACTAACACAAACACATACAGCCCAGGCCATGAGCTTCACAAACACAAACACAAACAGCCCAGGCCCTGAGCTTCACAAACACAAACAGCCCAGGCCCTGAGCTTCACAAACACAAACACAAACAAAAACACAACAGCCAAGGCCCTGAGCTTCACAAACACAAACACTAACACAACAGCCCAGGCCCGGAGCTTCACAAACACAAGCACAAACTCAAACAGCCCAGGCCCTTTTATTCACAATCCCAAACATAAACAGACACGCAAACGCAAACACAAACGCAAAAGCAAACACAAACACAACAGCCCAGGCCCTGTGCTTCACAAACATAAACACAAACACAAATGCCCTGGCCCTGATCGTCACAAACAGAAACACATACACAACAGCCCTGGCCCTGAGCTTCACAAACACAAACAAAAACACAAACACAAACACTACAGCCCAGGCCATGAGCTTCATAAACACAAACACAAACACAGCAGCCCAGGCCATGAGCTTCACAAACACAAACACAAACACCACAACCCAGGCCCAGAGATTCACAAACACAAACACTAACACAAACACAAACACTATCAGCCCGGGCCTTGAGCTTCACAAACACAAAAACAAACAGAAACAGCCCGGGCACAGAGCTTCACAAACACAAACACAAACACCACAGCCCAGACCGTTTGCTTCACAAACACAAACACCACAGCCCAGGCCCTGAGCTTCACAAACACAAACACAAACACTAACGGCCCTTGCCCTGAGCTTCACAAACACAAACACAAGCAGCCCGGGCCCAGAGATTCACAAACACAAACACAAAGACAAACACAAAGAGCCCTGGCACTGAGCTTCACAACCACTAAAACATACACATACAGCCCGTGCCCTGAGTTTCACAAACACAAACACAAAAACAAATACCAACAGCCCGGACCCTGAGTTTCACATGCACAAACACAAACAGCCCAGGCCCTGAGCTTCACAAAAACAAACACAAACACAAACAGCCCAGGCCCTGAGCTTCACAAACACAAACACAAACAGCCCACGCCCTGAGCTTCACAATCACAAACACAACAGCCAAGACCCTGAGCGTCACAAACACAAACACCCAGGCCCGGAGCTTCACAAACACAAACACAACAGTCCAGGCCCTGAGCTTCACAAACACAAGCACAAACAGAAACAGCCCAGGCCCTGAGCTTCTCAAACCCAAACACAAACAGACACGCAAACGCAAACACAAAAGCAAACACAAACACAACAGCCCGGGCCCTGAGCTACACAAAAACAAACACAAACACAAATGCCCTGGCCCTGAGCTGCACTAACACAAATACAAAAACCACAGCCCTGGCACTGAGCTTCCCAAACACAACCAAAAACACAAACATAACAACAAACACTACAGCCCAGGCCATGAGCTTCACAAACACAAACACAAACACAACAGCCAAGGCCCTGAGCTTCACAAACTCAAACACAACAGCCCAGCCCCTGAGCTTCACAAACACAAACACAAATACAACAGCCCAGGCCCTGAGCTTCACAAACACAACCACAAATACAAACACAACAGCCAAGGTCCTGAGCATCACAAACACAAACCCAAGCACAAACACTACAGCCCACACCCTAACCTACACAAACACAAACACAAACACAACAGCCCAGGCCCTGAGCTTCACAAACACAAACACAACAGCCCTGGCCCTGAGCGTCACAAACACAAACACAGCAGCGGAGGCCCTGAGCTTCACAAACACAAACACAACAGCTCAAGCCCTGAGCTTCACAAACACAAACACAAACACAACAGCCCAGGCCCTGAACTTCGCAAACACAAACACAAACACCACAGCCCAGGCCCTGAGCTTCACAAACACAAACACCACAGCCCAGGCCCTGACCTTCACAAACACAAACACAAACACAACAGCCCTGTCCCTGAGCTTCACAAACACGAACACAAACACCACCGCCCAGGCCCTGAGCTTCACAAACACAAACACAAACACCACAGCCCAGGCCCTGAGCTTCACAAACACAAACACAACCACCGCAGCCCAGCCTCTGAGCTTCACAAACACAAACACAACAGCCCAGGCCCTGAGCTTCACAAACACAAACACAGACACAACAGCCCAGGCCCTGAGCTTCACAAGCACAAACACAAACACAAACACAATAGCCCAGGCCCTGAGCTTCACAAACACAAACACAACAGCCCAGGCCCTGAGCTTCACATACACAAACACAAACACCACAGCCCAGCCCCTGAGCTTCACAAACACAAAAACAAAAACAACTGCCCAGTCCCTGAGCTTCACAACCAAAAACACAAACACCACAGCCCATGCCCTGAGCTTCACAAACACAAACACAAACACCTCAGCCCAGGCCGTTTGCTTCACAAACACAAACACCACAGCCCAGGCCCTGAGCTTCTCACACTCAAACACAAACCCAAACACAAACACTACTGCCCAGGCCCTGATCTTCACAAACACAAACACAAACACCACAACCCAGGCCCAGAGCTTCATAAACACAAACAGTAACACAAACACAAAGACTAACAGCCCGGGCCCTGAGCTTCACAAACACAAACACAAACAGAAACAGCCCGGGCCCAGAGCTTCACAAACACAAACACAAAGACAAACACAAACAGCCCAGGCTCTGAGCTTCTCAACCACTAAGACAAACACATACAGCCCGGGCCATGAGCTTCACAAACACAAACAGCCCAGGCCCTGAGCTTCACAAACACAAACACAAACAGCCCAGGCCCTGAGCTTCACAAACACAAACACAAACACTAACACAACAGCCGAGGCCCGGAGCTTCACAAACACAAGCACAAACAAAAACACAACAGCCAAGGCCCTGAGCTTCACAAACACTAACACAAACACAAATGCCCTGGCCCTGAGCGTCACAAACACAAACACATACACAACAGCCCTGGCCCTGAGCTTCACAAACACAAACAAAAACACAAACACAAACACAACAGCCCAGGCCATGAGCTTCATAAACACAAACACAAACACTACTGCTCAGGCCCTGATCTTCACAAACACAAACAGAAACACCACAACCCAGGCCCAGAGCTTCACAAACACAAACACTAACACAAACACAAACACTAACAGCCCGGGCCCTGAGATTCACAAACACAAAAATAAACAGAAAAAGCCCGGGCCCAGAGCTTCACAAACACAAAAACAAAGACAAACAGCCCAGGCCATGAGCTTCACAAACACAAACACAAACACAAACAGCCCAGGCCCTGAGCTTCACAAACACAAACACAAACAAAAACACAACAGCCAAGGCCCTGAGCTTCACAAACACTAACACTAACACAACAGCCCAGGCCCGGAGCATCACAAACACAAGCACAAACTCAAACAGCCCAGGCCCTGTTATTCACAAACCCAAACACAAACAGACACGCAAACGCAAACTCAAAAACAAACACAAACACAAACACAACAGCCCAGGCCCTGTGCTTCACAAACACAAACACAAATGCCCTGGCCCTGAGCGTCACAAACACAAACACATACACAACAGCCCTGGCCCTGAGCTTCACAAACACAAACACAACAGCCCAGGCCCTGAGCTTCACAAACACAATCACAAACACAAGAGCCCAGGCCCTGAGTTTCACAAACACAAACAAAAACACAAACACAAACACTACAGCCCAGGCCATGAGGTTCATAAACACAAACACAAACACAACAGCCCAGGCCCTGAGCTTCACAAACACAAACACAACAGCCCAGGCCCTGAGCTTCACAAACAAAATCACAAACACAGGAGCCAAGGCCCTGAGTTTCACAAACACAAACAGAAAAGCCCAGGCCTTGAGCTTCACAAACACAAACACAAGCACAAACACTAAAGCACACGCCCTGAGCTACACAAACACGAACACAAACACAACTGCCCAGGCCCTGAGCTTCACAAACACAAACACAAAGACAAACACAACAGCTCAGGCCCTGAGCTTCACAAACACAAACACAACAGCTCAGGCCCTGAGCTTCACAAACACAAACACTACAGCCCAGGCCCTGAGCTTCACAAACACAAACACAAACACAACAGCCCAGGCCCTTGGCTTCACAAACACAAACACAAACACAAAAGCCCAGGCCCTGAGCTTCACATGCACAAACACAACAGCCCAGGCCCTGAGCTTCACAAACACAAACACAAACACCACAGCCCAGCCCCTGAGCTTCACAAACAGAAACACATACACAACAGCCCTGGCCCTGAGCTTCACAAACACAAACAAAAACGCAAACACAAACACTGCAGCCCAGGCCATGAGCTTCATAAACACAAATACAAACACTACTGCCCATGCCCTGATCTTCACAAACACAAACACTAACACAAACGCAAACACTAACAGCCCGGGCCCTGAGATTCACAAACACAAAAACAAACAGAAAAAGTCCGGGCCCAGAGCTTCACAAACACAAAAACAAAGACAAACACAAACAGCCCAGGCTCTGAGCTTCTCAACCACAAACTCAAACACATGCAGCCCAGGCCATGAGCTTCACAAACACAAACACAAACACAAACAGCCCAGGCCCTGAGCTTCACAAACACAAACACAAACAAAAACACAACAGCCAAGGCCCTGAGCTTCACAAACACTAACACTGACACAACAGCCCAGGGCCGGAGCATCACAAACACAAGCACAAACTCAAACAGCCCAGGCCCTGTTATTCACAAACCCAAACACAAACAGACACGCAAACGCAAAAGCAAACACAAACACAAGCACAACAGCCCAGGCCCTGTGCTTCACAAACACAAACACAAATGCCCTGGCCCTGAGCGTCACAAACACAAACACATACACAAATGCCCTGGCCATGAGCTTCATAAACACAAACACAAACACAACAGCCAGGCCCTGAGCTTCACAAACACAAACACAACAGCCCAGGCCCTGAGCTTCACAAACACAATCACAAACACAAGAGCCCAGGCCCTGAGTTTCACAAACACAAACATTAAAGCCCAGGCCCTGAGCTTCACAAACACAAACACAAGCACAAACACTAAAGCACACGCCCTGAGCTACACAAACACGAACACAAACACAACAGCCCAGGCCCTGAGCTTCACAAACACAAACACAAACACAACAGCCCTGGCCCTGAGCTGCACAAACACAAACACAAACACAACATCTCAGGCCCTGAGCTTCACAAACACAAACACAACAGCTCAGGCCCTGAGCTTCACAAACACAAACACTACAGCCCAGGCCCTGAGCTTCAGAAACACAAACACAAACACAGCAGCCCAGGCCCTTGGCTTCACAAACACAAACACAAACACCAACACAAAAGCCCAGGCCCTGAGCGTCACATGCACTAACACAACAGCCCGGCCCTGAGCTTCACAAACAGAAACACAAACACAACAACCCAGTCCCTGAGCTTCACATACACAAACACAAACACCACAGCCCAGGCCCTGAGCGTCACATGCACTAACACAACAGCCCAGCCCCTGAGCTTCACAAACAGAAACACAAACACAACAACCCAGTCCCTGAGCTTCACATACACAAACACAAACACCACAGCCCAGGCCCTGAGCTTCACAAACACAAACACAGACACCACAGCCCAGGCCCTGAGCTTCACAAACATAAACACAAACACAAACACCACATCCCAGGCCGTTTGCTTCACAAACACAAACAACACAGCCCAGGCCCTGAGCTTCACAAACACAAAAACAAACACAAACACCACAGCCCAGGACCTGAGCTAGACAGACACAAAGACAAAGACAAACACAGACAGAAAAAAACCCTGCCCAGGCCCTGAGCTTCACAAACACAAACTAAAACACAAACACTAACTCTAACAGCCCGGGCCCTGAGCTTCAAAAACACAATCACAAACAGCCCGGGCCCAGAGCTTCACAGAGACAAACACAAACAGCCCAGGCAATGAGCTTCACAAACACAAACACATACAGCCCGTGCCCTGAAATTCACAAACACAAACACAAATACAAACAGCCCGGGCACTGAGCTTCTCAAACACAAACACAAACATCCCAGGCCCTGAGCTTCACAAACACAAACACAAACAGCCCAGGCCCTCAGCTTCACAATCACAAACACAAACAGCCCAGGCCCTGAGCTTCACAAACACAAACACAAACAGGCCAGGCCCTGAGCTTCACAAACACAAGCACATGCACAACAGCCCAGGCCCTGAGCTTCACAAACACAAACACAAATACAACAGCCCAGGACCTGAGCTTCACACACACAAACACAAACACAACAGTCCAGGCCCTGAGCTTCACAAACACAAACACCACAGCCCAGCCTCAGAGCTTCACAAACTCAAACACAAACACAACAGACCAGGCCCTGAGCTTCACAAACACAAACACAAACACAACAGCCCAGGCCCTGAGCTTCACAAGCACAAACACAAACACAAACACAACAGCCCAGGCCCTGAGCTTCACAAACACAAACACAAATGCAACAGCCAGGGCCCTGAGCTTCACAAACACAAACTCAAAAACAAATACCAACAGCCCGGGCCCTGAGCTTCACATACACAAACAGCCCAGGCCCGGAGCTTCACAAAAACAAACACAAACACAAACAGCCCAGGCCCTGAGCTTCACAAACACAAACACAAACAGCCCGTGCCCTGAGCTTCACAAACACAAACACAACAGCCAAGACCCTGAGCTTCACAAACACAAACACAAAAGCCAAGGCCCGGAGCTTCACAAACACAAACATAAACACCTCAGCCCAGGTCCTGAGCTTCACAAACACAAACACAAACACCACAGCCCAGCCCCTGAGCTTCACAAACAGAAACACAAACAAAAACACAACAGCCAAGGCCCTGAGCTTCACAAACACAAACACTAACACAACAGCCCATGCACGGACCTTCACAAACTCAAGCACAAACTCAAACAGCCCAGGCCCTGTTATTCACAATCCCAAACACAAACAGACACGCAAACGCAAACACAAACGCAAAAGCAAACAGAATCACAAACACAAGAGCCCAGGCCCTGAGCTTCACAAACACAAACAGAAAAGCCCAGGCCCTGAGTTTCACAAACACAAACACAAGCACAAACAATAAAGCACACGCCCTGAGCTACACAAACACAAACACAAACACAACAGACCAGGCCCTGAGCTTCACAAACACAAACACAAACACAACAGCCCTGGCCCTGAGCTTCACAAACACAAACACAAACACAAACACAACAGCTCAGGCCCTGAGCTTCACAAACACAACAGCTCAGGCCCTGAGCTTCACAAACACAAACACTACAGCCCAGGCCCTGAGCTTCACAAACACAAACACAAACACAGCAGCCCAGGCCCTTAGCTTCACAAACACAAACACAAACACAAAAGCCCAGGCCCTGAGCTTCCCATGCACAAACACAACAGCCCAGGCCCTGAGCTTCACAAACACAAACACAAACACCACAGCCCAGCCCCTGAGCTTCACGAACAGAAACACAAACACAACAGCCCAGTCCCTGAGCTTCACATACACAAACACAAACACCACAGCCCAGGCCCTGAGCTTCACAAAGACAAACACAGACACCACAGCCCAGGCCCTGAGCTTCACAAACACAAACACAAACACAAACACCACAGCCCAGGCCGTTTGCTTCACAAACACAAAGACAAAGACAAACACAAACAGAAAAAAAAAACACTGCCCAGCCCCTGAGCTTCACAAACACAAACTAAAACACAAACACTAACTCTAACAGCCCGGGCCCTGAGCTTCAAAAACACAAACACAAACAGCCCAGGCCCACAGCTTCACAGACACAAACACAAAGACAAACACAAACAGCCCAGGCAATGAGCTTCACAAACACAAACACATACAGCCCGTGCCCTGAGATTCACAAACACAAATACAAACAGCCCGGTCACTGAGCTTCTCAAACACAAACACAAACAGCCCAGGCCCTCAGCTTCACAATCACAAACTCAAACAGCCCACGCCCTGAGCTTCACAAACACAAACACAAACAGGCCAGGCCCTGAGCTTCACAAGCACAAACACAAACACAACAGCCCAGGCCCTGAGCTTCACAAACACAAACACAAATACAACAGCCCAGGACCTGAGCTTCACACACACAAACACAAACACAACAGCCCAGGCCCTGAGCTTCACAAACACAAACACCACAGCCCAGGCCCTGAGCTTCACAAACACAAACACAAACACCAAAGCCCAGCCTCAGAGCTTCACAAACTCAAACACAAACACAACAGCCCAGGCCCTGAGCTTCACAAACACAAACACAAACACAACAGCCCAGGCCCTGAGATTCACGAGCACAAACAAAACACAAACACAACAGCCCAGGCCCTGAGCTTCACAAACACAAACACAAATACAACAGCCAGGGCCCTGAGCTTCACAAACACAAACAGAAAAACAAATACCAACAGCCCGGGCCCTGAGCTTCACAGACACAAACACAAACAGCCCAGGCCCTGAGCTTCACAAAAACAAACAAAAAAAATCAGCACAGGCCCTGAGCTTCACAAACACAAACACAAACAGCCCAGGCCCTGAGCTTCACAAACACAAACACAACAGCCAAGACCCTGAGCTTCACAAACACAAACACAAAAGCCCAGGCCCGGAGCATCACAAACACAAACATAAACACCACAGCCCAGGCCCTGAGCTTCACAAACACAAACACTAACACAACAGCCCATGCACGGAGCATCACAAAATCAAGCACAAACTCAAACAGCCCAGGCCCTGTGCTTCACAAACACAAACACAAATGCCCTGGCCCTGAGCGTCACAAACACAAACACATACACAACAGCCCAGGCTCTGAGCTTCACAAACAGAAACAAAAACACAAACACAAACACTACAGCCCAGGCCATGAGCTTCATAAACACAAACACAACAGCCCAGGCCCTGAGCTTCACAAACACAAACACAACAGCCCAGGCCCTGAGCTTCACAAACACAATCACAAACACAACAGCCCAGGCCCTGAGCTTCACTAACACAAACACAAATAGGCACGCAAACACAAACGCAAAAGCAAACACAAACACAAACACAACAGCCCAGGCCCTGTGCTTCACAAACACAAACACAAATGCCCTGGCCCTGAGCGTCACAAACACAAACTCATACACAACAGCCCTGGCCCTGAGCGTCACAAACACAAACAAAAACACAAACACAAACACTACAGCCCAGGCCATGAGCTTCATAAACACAAACACAAACACAACAGCCCAGGCCCTGAGCTTCACAAACACAAACACAACAGCCCAGGCCCTGAGCTTCACAAACACAATCACAAACACAACAGCCCAGGCCCTGAGCTTCACAAACACAAACACAAACAGAAAAGCCCAGGCCCTGAGCTTCACAAACACAAACACAAGCACAAACACTAAAGCACACGCCCTGAGCTACACAAACACAAACACAAACACAACAGCCCAGGCCCTGAGCTTCACAAACACATACACAACAGCCCTGGCCCTGAGCTTCACAAACACAAACGCAAACACAACAGCTCAGGCCCTGAGCTTCACAAAAACAAACACAAACACAACAGCTCAGGCCCTGAGCTTCACAAACACAAACACAAACACAACAGCTCAGGCCCTGAGCTTCACAAACACAAACACTACAGCCCAGGCCCTGAGCTTCACAAACACAAATACAACAGCCCAGGCCCTGATCTTCACAAACACAAACACAACAGCTCAGGCCCTGAGCTTCACACACACAAACTCAACAGCCCAGGCCCTGAGCTTCACAAACACAAACACAAACACCACAGCCCAGCCCCTGAGCTTCACAAACAAAAACACAAACACAAACACCACAGCCCGGGCCCTGAGCTTCACAAACACAAACACAAACACAACAGCCCAGTCCCTGAGCTTCACATACACAAACACAAACACCACAGCCCAGGCCCTGAGCTTCACAAACACAAACACAGACACCACAGCCCCGGCCGTGAGCTTCACAAACACAAACACAAACACCACAGCCCAGGCCGTTTGCTTCACAAACACAAACACAAGCACCACAGCCCAGGCCCTGAGCTAGACAAACACAAAGACAAAGACAAACACATACAGAAAAAAACACTGCCCAGGCCCTGAGCTTCACAAACACAAACTAAAACACAAACACTAACTCTAACAGCCAGGGCCCTGAGCTTCAAAAACACAAACACAAACAGCCCGGGCCCAGAGCTTCACAGACACAAACACAAAGACAAACACAAACAGCCCAGGCAATGAGCTTCACAAACAAAAACACAAACACATCCAGCCCGTGCCCTGAGATTCACAAACACAAACAGCCCGGGCGCTGAGCTTCTCAAACACAAACACAAACATCCCAGGCCCTGAGCTTCACAAACACAAACACAAACACAAATACAACAGCCCAGGCAATGAGCTTCACAAACACAAACACAAACACATCCAGCCCGTGCCCTGAGATTCACAAACACAAACACAAACAGCCCGGGCGCTGAGCTTCTCAAACACAAACACAAACATCCCAGGACCTGAGCTTCACACACACAAACACAAACACAACAGCCCAGGCCCTGAGCTTCACAAACACAAACACAAACACCAAAGCCCAGCCTCAGAGCTTCACAAACTCAAACACAAACACAACAGCCCAGGCCCTGAGCTTCACAAACACAAACACAACAGCCCAGGCCCTGAGCTTCACAAGCACAAACACAAACACAACAGGCCAGGCCCTGAGCTTCACAAACACAAACACAAATACAAATACTACAGCCAGGGCCCTGAGCTTCACAAGCACAAACACCACTGCCCAGGCCCTGAGCTTCAAAAACACAAACACAAACACCACAGCCCAGCCCCTGAGCTTCACAAACACAAACACAACTGCCCAGTCCCTGAGCTTCACAAACACAAACACAAAAACAAACACCACAGCCCAGCCCCTGAGCTTCACAAACACCTAAGCCCAGGCCCTGAGCTTCACGAACACAAACACAAACACAAACACCACAGCCCAGACAGTTTGCTTCACAAACACAAACACCACAGCCCAGGCCCTGAGCTTCACAAACACAAACACAAACACAAGCACAAACACTAAAGCACACGCCCTGAGCTACACAAACACAAACACAAACCCAACAGTCCAGGCCCTGAGCATCACAAACACAAACACAAACACAACAGCTCAGGCCCTGAGCTTCAGAAACACAAACACAAACACAGCAGCTCATGCCCTGAGCTTCACAAACACAAACACTACAGCCCAGGCCCTGAGCTTCACAAACACAAACACAAACACAACAGCCCAGGCCCTGAGCTTCACAAACACAAACACAAACACAAACACAAAAGCCCAGGCCCTGAGCTTCACACAAACAAACACAATAGCCCAGGCCCTGAACTTCACAAACACAAACATAAACACCGCAGCCCAGGCCCTGAGCTTCACAAACACAAACACAACAGCCCAGTCCCTGAGCTTCACAAACAGAAACACAAACACAAACACCACAGCCCGGGCCCTGAGCTTCACAAACACAAACACAACAGCCCATTCCCTGAGCTTCAAATACACAAACACAAACACCACAGCCCGGGCCCTGAGCTTCACAAACACAAACACAGACACCACAGCCCAGGCCCTGAGCTTCACAAACACAAAGACAAAGACAAACACATACAGAAAAAAACACTGCCCAGGCCCTGAGCTTCACAAACACAAACTAAAACACAAACACTAACTCTAACAGCCCGGGCCCTGAGCTTCAAAAACACAAACACAGACAGCCCGGGCTCAGAGCTTCACAGACACAAACACAAAGCCAAACACAAACAGCCCAGGCAATGAGCTTCACAAACACAAACACAAACACATACAGCCCGTGCCCTGAGATTCACAAACACAAATACAAACAGCCCGGGCGCTGAGCTTCTCAAACACAAACACAAACATCCCAGGCCCTGAGCTTCACAAACACAAACACAACAGCCCAGGCCCTGAGCTTCACAAACACAAACACAAACACCAAAGCCCAGCCTCAGAGCTTCACAAACTCAAACACAAACACAACAGCCCAGGCCCTGAGCTTCACAAACACAAACACAACAGCCCAGGCCCTGAGCTTCACAAGCACAAACACAAACACAACAGCCCAGGCCCTGAGCTTCACAAACACAAACACAAATACAAATACAACAGCCAGGGCCCTGAGCTTCACAAGCACAAACACAAACACCACTGCCCAGGCCCTGAGCTTCAAAAACACAAACACAAACACCACAGCCCAGCCCCTGAGCTTCACAAACACTAACACAAAAACAAACACCACAGCCCAGGCCCTGAGCTTCACAAACACAAACAAAACTGCCCAGTCCCTGAGCTTCACAAACACAAACAGAAACTCCACAGCCCAGGCCCTGAGCTTCACAAACACAAACACAAACACCTCAGCCCAGGCCCTGAGCTTCACCAACACAAACACAAACACAAACACCACAGCCCAGGCGGTTTGCTTCACAAACACAAACACCACATCCCGGGACTGAGCTTCACAAACACAAACACAAACACAAGCACAAACACTAAAGCACACGCCCTGAGCTACACAAACACAAACACCAACCCAACAGCCCAGGCCCTGAGCTTCACAAACACAAACACAAACACAACAACCCTGGCCCTGAGCTTCACATACACAAACACAAACACCACAGCCCAGGCCCTGAGCTTCACAAACACAAAGACAAAGACAAACACATACAGAAAAAAACACTGCCCAGGCCCTGAGCTTCACAAACACAAACTAAAACACAAACACTAACTCTAACAGCCCGGGCCCTGAGCTTCAAAAACACAAACACAGACAGCCCGGGCCCAGAGCTTCACAGACACAAACACAAAGACAAACACAAACAGCTCAGGCAATGAGCTTCACAAACACAAACACATACAGCCCGTGCCCTGAGATTCACAAACACAAATACAAACAGCCCGGGCGCTGAGCTTCTCAAACACAAACACAAACATCCCAGGCCCTGAGCTTCACAAACACAAACACAACAGCCCAGGCCCTCAGCTTCAAAATCACAAACACAAACAGCCCAGGCCCTGAGCTTCACAAACACAAACACAAACAGGCCAGGCCCTGAGCTTCACAAACGCAAACACAAACACAACAGCCCAGGCCCTGAGCTTCACAAACACAAACACAAACACAAAAGCCCAGCCTCAGAGCTTCACAAACTCAAACACAAACACAACAGCCCAGGCCCTGAGCTTCACAAACACAAACACAACAGCCCAGGCCCTGAGCTTCACAAGCACAAACACAAACACAACAGCCCAGGCCCTGAGCTTCACAAACACAAACACAAATACAAATACAACAGCCAGGGCCCTGAGCTTCACAAGCACAAACACAAACACCACTGCCCAGGCCCTGAGCTTCAAAAACACAAACACAAACACCACAGCCCAGCCCCTGAGCTTCACAAACACAAACACAAAAACAAACACCACAGCCCAGGCCCTGAGCTTCACAAACACAAACACTACTGCCCAGTCCCTGAGCTTCACAAACACAAACAGAAACACCACAGCCCAGGCCCTGAGCTTCACAAACACAAACACAAACACCTCAGCCCAGGCCCTGAGCTTCACCAACACAAACACAAACACCACAGCCCAGGCAGTTTGCTTCACAAACACAAACACCACAGCCCGGGCATGAGCTTCACAAACACAAACACAAACACAAGCACAAACACTAAAGCACACGCCCTGAGCTACACAAACACAAACACAAACCCAACAGCCCAGGCCCTGAGCTTCACAAACACAAACACAAACACAACAGCCCTGGCCCTGAGCTTCACAAACACAAACACAAACACAACAGCTCAGGCCCTGAGCTTCAGAAACACAAACACAAACACAACAGCTCAGGCCCTGAGCTTCACAAACACAAACACTACAGCCCAGGCCCTGAGCTTCACACACACAAACACCACAGCCCAGGCCCTGAGCTTCACAAACACAAACATAAACACCGCAGCCCAGGCCCTGAGCTTCACAAACAGAAACACAAACACAAACACCACAGCCCGGGCCCTGAGCTTCACAAACACAAACACAAACACAACAGCCCAGTCCCTGAGCTTCACATACACAAACACAAACACCACAGCCCGGGCCCTGATCTTCACAAACACAAACACAAACACAACAGCCCAGTCCCTGAGCTTCACATCCACAAACACAAACATCACAGCCCAGGCCCTGAGCTTCACAAACACAAACACAGACACCACAGCCCACGCCCTGAGCTTCACAAACACAAACACAAACACCACAGCCCAGGCCGTTTGCGTCACAAAAACAAACACAAGCACCACAGCCCAGGCCCTGAGCTAGACAAACACAAAGACAAAGACAAACACATACAGAAAAAAACACTGCCCAGGCCCTGAGCTTCACAAACACAAACTAAAACACAAACATTAACTCTAACAGCCCGGACCCTGAGCTTCAAATACACAAACACAAACAGCCCGGGCCCAGAGCTTCACTGAAACAAACACAAATACAAAAACAGACAGCCCAGGCAATGAGCTTCACAAACACAAACATAAACACATACAGCCCGTGCCCTGAGATTCACAAACACAAACACAAATACAAACAGCACGGGCGCTGAGCTTCTCAAACACAAACACAAACATCCCAGGCCCTGAGCTTCACAAACACAAACAGCCCAGGCCCTCAGCTTCAAAATCATAAACACAAACAGCCCAGGTCCTGAGCTTCTCAAACGCAAACACAAACATCCCAGGCCCTGAGCTTCACAAACACAAACACAAACAGCCCAGGCCCTCAGCTTCACAATCACAAACACAAACAGGCCAGGCCCAGAGCTTCACAAACACAAACACAAACACAACAGCCCAGGCCCTGAGCTTCACAAACACAAACACAAACACAAATACAACAGCCCAGGACCTGAGCTTCACACACACAAACACAAACAAAACAGCCCAGGCCCTGAGCTTCACAAACACAAGCACAAACACCAAAGCCCAGCCTCAGAGCTTCACAAACACAAACACAAACACAACAGCCCAGGCCCTGAGCTTCACAAACACAAACACAACAGCCCAGGCCCTGAGCTTCACAAGCACAAACACAAACACAACAGCCCAGGCCCTGAGCTTCTCAAACACAAACACAAATACAAATACAACAGCCAGGGCCCTGAGCTTCACAAGCACAAACACAGACACCACTGTCCAGCCGCTGAGCTTCATAAACACAAACACAAACGCCACAGCCCAGCCCCTGAGCTTCACAAACACAAACACAAAAACAAACACCACAGCCCAGGCCCTGAGCTTCACAAACACAAACACAAACACAACTGCCCAGTCCCTGAGCTTCACAAACACAAACAGAAACTCCACAGCCCAGGCCCTGAGCTTCACAAACAGAAACACAAACACCTCAGCCCAGGCCCTGAGCATCACTAACACAAACACAAACACAAACACCACAGCCCAGACAGTTTGCTTCACAAACACAAACACCACAGCCCAGGCCCTGAGCTTCACAAACACAAACACAAACACAACAGCCCAGGCCCTGAGCTTCACAAACACAAACACAAACACAAACACAAGCACAAATACTAAAGCACACGCCCTGAGCTACACAAACACAAACACAAACCCAACAGCCCCGGCCCTGTGCTTCACAAACACAAACACAACAGCCCTTGCCCTGAGCTTCACAAACACAAACACAAACACAGCAGCTCAGGCCCTGAGCTTCAGAAACACAAACACAAACACAACAGCTCAGGCCCAGAGCTTCACAAACACAAACACTACAGCCCAGGCCCTGAGCTTCACAAACACAAACACAAACACAACAGCCCAGGCCATGAGATTCACAAACACAAACACAAACACAAAAGCCCAGGCCCTGAGCTTCACACACACAAACACAACAGCCCAGGCCCTGAGCTTCACAAACACAAACATAAACACCGCAGCCCAGGCCCTGAGCTTCACAAACACAAACACAAACACCACAGCCCAGCCCCTGAGCTTCACAAACAGAAACACAAACACAAACACCACAGCCCGGGCCCTGAGCTTCACAAACACAAACACAAACACAACAGCCCTGGCCCTGAGCTACACAAACACAAACACAAACACAAAAGCCCAGGCCCTGAGCTTCACACACACAAACACAACAGCCCAGTCCCTGAGCTTCACATACACAAACACCACAGCCCAGGCCCTGAGCTTCACAAACACAAACACAGACTCCACAGCCCAGGCCCTGAGCTTCACAAACACAAACACAAACACCACAGCCCAGGCCGTTTGCTTCACAAAAACAAACACAAGCACCACAGCCCAGTCCCTGAGCTAGACAAACACAAAGACAAAGACAAACACAGACAGAAAAAAACACTGCCCCGGCCCTGAGCTTCACAAACACAAACTAAAACACAAACACTAACTCTAACAGCCCGGGCCCTGAGCTTCAAAAACACAAACACAAACAGCCCGGGCCCAGAGCTTCACAGACACAAACACAAAGACAGACACAAACAGCCCAGGCAATGAGCTTCACAAACACAAACACATACAGCCCGTGCCCTGAGATTCACAAACACAAACACAAATACAAACAGCCCGGGCGCTGAGCTTCTCAAACACAAACACAAACATCCCAGGCCCTGAGCTTCACAAACACAAACACAAACAGCCCAGGCCCTCAGCTTCACAATCACAAACACCAACATCCCAGGCCCTGAGCTTCACAAACACAAACACAAACAGGCCAGGCCCTGAGCTTCACAAACACAAACACAACAGCACAGGCCCTGAGCTTCAAAAACACAAACACAGCAGCCCGGGGCCAGCGTTTCACAGACACAAACACAAAGACAAACACAAACAGCCCAGGCAATGAGCTTCACAAACACAAACACAAACACATACAGCCCGTGCCCTGAGATTCACAAACACAAACACAAATACAAACAGCTCGGGCGCTGAGCTTCTCAAACACAAACACAAACATCCCAGGCCCTAAGCGTCACAAACACAAACACAAACAGCCCAGGCCCTCAGCTTCACAATCACAAACACAAACAGCCCAGGCCCTGAGCTTCACAAACACAAACACAAACACAACAGCCCAGGCCCTGAGATTCACAAACACAAACACAAACACAAAAGCCCAGGCCCTGAGCTTCACACACACAAACACAACAGCCCAGGCCCTGAGCTTCACAAACACAAACATAAACACCGCAGCCCAGGCCCTGAGCTTCACAAACACAAACACAAACACCACAGCCCAGCCCCTGAGCTTCACAAACAGAAACACAAGCACAAACACCACAGCCCGGGCCCTGAGCTTCACAAACACAAACACAAACACAACAGCCCTGGCCCTGAGCTACACAAACACAAACACAAACACAAAAGCCCAGGCCCTGAGCTTCACACACACAAACACAACAGCCCAGTCCCTGAGCTTCACATACACAAACACAAACACCACCGCCCAGGCCCTGAGCTTCACAAACACAAACACAGACTCCACAGCCCAGGCCCTGAGCTTCACAAACACAAACACCACAGCCCAGGCCGTTTGCTTCACAAAAACAAACACAAGCACCACAGCCCAGGCCCTGAGCTAGACAAACACAAAGACAAAGACAAACTCAGACAGAAAAAAAAACACTGCCCAGGCCCTGAGCTTCACAAACACAAACTAAAACACAAACACTAACTCTAACAGCCCGGGCACTGAGCTTCAAAAACACAAACACAAACAGCACGGGCCCAGAGCTTCACAGACACAAACACAAAGACAAACACAAACAGCCCAGGCAATGAGCTTCACAAACACAAACACAAACACATACAGCCCGTGCCCTGAGATTCACAAACACAAACACAAATACAAACAGCCCGGGCGCTGAGCTTCTCAAACACAAACACAAACATCCCAGGCCCTGAGCTTCACAAACACAAACACAAACAGCACGGGCCCAGAGCTTCACAGACACAAACACAAAGACAAACACAAACAACCCAGGCAATGAGCTTCACAAACACAAACACAAACACATACAGCCCGTGCCCTGAGATTCACAAACACAAACAAAAATACAAACAGCCCGGGCGCTGAGCTTCTCAAACACAAACACAAACATCCCAGGCCCTGAGCTTCACAAACACAAACACAAACAGCCCAGGCCCTCAGCTTCACAATCACAAACACAAACAGGCCAGGCCCTGAGCTTCACAAACACAAACACAACAGCCCAGGCCCTGAGCTTCACAAGCACAAACACAAACACAACAGCCCAGGCCCTGAGCTTCACAAACACAAACACAAATACAAATACAACAGCCAGGGCCCTGAGCTTCACAAGCACAAACACAAACACCACTGCCCAGGCCCTGAGCTTCAAAAACACAAACACAAACACCACAGCCCAGCCCCTGAGCTTCACAAACACAAACACAAAAACAAACACCACAGCCCAGGCCCTGAGCTTCACAAACACAAACACTACTGCCCAGTCCCTGAGCTTCACAAACACAAACAGAAACACCACAGCCCAGGCCCTGAGCTTCACAAACACAAACACAAACACCTCAGCCCAGGCCCTGAGCTTCACCAACACAAACACAAACACCACAGCCCAGGCAGTTTGCTTCACAAACACAAACACCACAGCCCGGGCATGAGCTTCACAAACACAAACACAAACACAAGCACAAACACTAAAGCACACGCCCTGAGCTACACAAACACAAACACAAACCCAACAGCCCAGGCCCTGAGCTTCACAAACACAAACACAAACACAACAGCCCTGGCCCTGAGCTTCACAAACACAAACACAAACACAACAGCTCAGGCCCTGAGCTTCAGAAACACAAACAAAAACACAACAGCTCAGGCCCTGAGCTTCACAAACACAAACACTACAGCCCAGGCCCTGAGCTTCACACACACAAACACCACAGCCCAGGCCCTGAGCTTCACAAACACAAACATAAACACCACAGCCCAGGCCCTGAGCTTCACAAACAGAAACACAAACACAAACACCACAGCCCGGGCCCTGAGCTTCACAAACACAAACACAAACACAACAGCCCAGTCCCTGAGCTTCACATACACAAACACAAACACCACAGCCCGGGCCCTGATCTTCACAAACACAAACACAAACACAACAGCCCAGTCCCTGAGCTTCACATCCACAAACACAAACACCACAGCCCAGGCCCTGAGCTTCACAAACACAAACACAGACACCACAGCCCAGGCCCTGAGCTTCACAAACACAAACACAAACACCACAGCCCAGGCCGTTTGCGTCACAAAAACAAACACAAGCACCACAGCCCAGGCCCTGAGCTAGACAAACACAAAGACAAAGACAAACACATACAGAAAAAAACACTGCCCAGGCCCTGAGCTTCACAAACACAAACTAAAACACAAACATTAACTCTAACAGCCCGGACCCTGAGCTTCAAATACACAAACACAAACAGCCCGGGCCCAGAGCTTCACTGAAACAAACACAAATACAAAAACAGACAGCCCAGGCAATGAGCTTCACAAACACAAACATAAACACATACAGCCCGTGCCCTGAGATTCACAAACACAAACACAAATACAAACAGCACGGGCGCTGAGCTTTTCAAACACAAACACAAACATCCCAGGCCCTGAGCTTCACAAACACAAACAGCCCAGGCCCTCAGCTTCAAAATCATAAACACAAACAGCCCAGGCCCTGAGCTTCACAAACACAAACACAAACAGGCCAGGCCCTGAGCTTCACAAAGACAAACACAAACACAACAGCCCAGGCCCTGAGCTTCACAAACACAAACACAAATACAACAGCCCAGGACCTGAGCTTCACACACACAAACACAAACACAACAGCCCAGGCCCTGAGCTTCACAAACACAAACACAAACACCAAAGCCCAGCCTCAGAGCTTCACAAACTCAAACACAAACACAACAGCCCAGGCCCTGAGCTTCACAAACACAAACACCACAGCCCAGCCCCTGAGCTTCACAAACAGAAACACAAACACAAACACCACAGCCCGGGCCCTGAGCTTCACAAACACAAACACAAACACAACAGCCCTGGCCCTGAGCTACACAAACACAAACACAAACACAAAAGCCCAGGCCCTGAGCTTCACACACACAAACACAACAGCCCAGTCCCTGAGCTTCACATACACAAACACAAACACCACAGCCCAGGCCCTGAGCTTCACAAACACAAACACAGACTCCACAGCCCAGGCCCTGAGCTTCACAAACACAAACACCACAGCCCAGGCCGTTTGCTTCACAAAAACAAACACAAGCACCACAGCCCAGGCCCTGAGCTAGACAAACACAAAGACAAAGACAAACTCAGACAGAAAAAAAAACACTGCCCAGGCCCTGAGCTTCACAAACACAAACTAAAACACAAACACTAACTCTAACAGCCCGGGCACTGAGCTTCAAAAACACAAACACAAACAGCACGGGCCCAGAGCTTCACAGACACAAACACAAAGACAAACACAAACAGCCCAGGCAATGAGCTTCACAAACACAAACACAAACACATACAGCCCGTGCCCTGAGATTCACAAACACAAACACAAATACAAACAGCCCGGGCGCTGAGCTTCTCAAACACAAACACAAACATCCCAGGCCCTGAGCTTCACAAACACAAACACAAACAGCACGGGCCCAGAGCTTCACAGACACAAACACAAAGACAAACACAAACAACCCAGGCAATGAGCTTCACAAACACAAACACAAACACATACAGCCCGTGCCCTGAGATTCACAAACACAAACACAAATACAAACAGCCCGGGCGCTGAGCTTCTCAAACACAAACACAAACATCCCAGGCCCTGAGCTTCACAAACACAAACACAAACAGCCCAGGCCCTCAGCTTCACAATCACAAACACAAACAGGCCAGGCCCTGAGCTTCACAAACACAAACACAACAGCCCAGGCCCTGAGCTTCACAAGCACAAACACAAACACAACAGCCCAGGCCCTGAGCTTCACAAACACAAACACAAATACAAATACAACAGCCAGGGCCCTGAGCTTCACAAGCACAAACACAAACACCACTGCCCAGGCCCTGAGCTTCAAAAACACAAACACAAACACCACAGCCCAGCCCCTGAGCTTCACAAACACAAACACAAAAACAAACACCACAGCCCAGGCCCTGAGCTTCACAAACACAAACACTACTGCCCAGTCCCTGAGCTTCACAAACACAAACAGAAACACCACAGCCCAGGCCCTGAGCTTCACAAACACAAACACAAACACCTCAGCCCAGGCCCTGAGCTTCACCAACACAAACACCACAGCCCAGGCAGTTTGCTTCACAAACACAAACACCACAGCCCGGGCATGAGCTTCACAAACACAAACACAAACACAAGCACAAACACTAAAGCACACGCCCTGAGCTACACAAACACAAACACAAACCCAACAGCCCAGGCCCTGAGCTTCACAAACACAAACACAAACACAACAGCCCTGGCCCTGAGCTTCACAAACACAAACACAAACACAACAGCTCAGGCCCTGAGCTTCAGAAACACAAACAAAAACACAACAGCTCAGGCCCTGAGCTTCACAAACACAAACACTACAGCCCAGGCCCTGAGCTTCACACACACAAACACCACAGCCCAGGCCCTGAGCTTCACAAACACAAACATAAACACCGCAGCCCAGGCCCTGAGCTTCACAAACAGAAACACAAACACAAACACCACAGCCCGGGCCCTGAGCTTCACAAACACAAACACAAACACAACAGCCCAGTCCCTGAGCTTCACATACACAAACACAAACACCACAGCCCGGGCCCTGATCTTCACAAACACAAACACAAACACAACAGCCCAGTCCCTGAGCTTCACATCCACAAACACAAACACCACAGCCCTGGCCCTGAGCTTCACAAACACAAACACAGACACCACAGCCCAGGCCCTGAGCTTCACAAACACAAACACAAACACCACAGCCCAGGCCGTTTGCGTCACAAAAACAAACACAAGCACCACAGCCCAGGCCCTGAGCTAGACAAACACAAAGACAAAGACAAACACATACAGAAAAAAACACTGCCCAGGCCCTGAGCTTCACAAACACAAACTAAAACACAAACATTAACTCTAACAGCCCGGACCCTGAGCTTCAAATACACAAACACAAACAGCCCGGGCCCAGAGCTTCACTGAAACAAACACAAATACAAAAACAGACAGCCCAGGCAATGAGCTTCACAAACACAAACATAAACACATACAGCCCGTGCCCTGAGATTCACAAACACAAACACAAATACAAACAGCACGGGCGCTGAGCTTTTCAAACACAAACACAAACATCCCAGGCCCTGAGCTTCACAAACACAAACAGCCCAGGCCCTCAGCTTCAAAATCATAAACACAAACAGCCCAGGCCCTGAGCTTCACAAACACAAACACAAACAGGCCAGGCCCTGAGCTTCACAAAGACAAACACAAACACAACAGCCCAGGCCCTGAGCTTCACAAACACAAACACAAATACAACAGCCCAGGACCTGAGCTTCACACACACAAACACAAACACAACAGCCCAGGCCCTGAGCTTCACAAACACAAACACAAACACCAAAGCCCAGCCTCAGAGCTTCACAAACTCAAACACAAACACAACAGCCCAGGCCCTGAGCTTCACAAACACAAACACAACAGCCCAGGCCCTGAGCTTCACAAGCACAAACACAAACACAACAGCCCAGGCCCTGAGCTTCACAAACACAAACACAAGTACAAATACAACAGCCAGGGCCCTGAGCTTCACAAGCACAAACACAAACACCACTGCCCAGGCCCTGAGCTTCAAAAACACAAACACAAACACCACAGCCCAGCCCCTGAGCTTCACAAACACAAACACAAACACCTCAGCCCAGGCCCTGAGCTTCACAAACACAAACACTACAGCCCAGGCCCTGAGCTTCACAAACACAAACACAAACACAACAGCCCAGGCCCTGAGCTTCACAAACACAAACACAAACTCAAACACAAACACAAGCACAAACACTAAAGCACACGCCCTGAGCTACACAAACACAAACACAACAGCCCAGGCCCTGAGCTTCACAAACACAAACACAAACACAACAGCCCTGGCCCTGAGCTTCACAAACACAAACTCAAACACAACAGCTCAGGCCCTGAGCTTCAGAAACAGAAACACAAACACAACAGCTCAGGCCCTGAGCTTCACAAACACAAACACAACAGCCCAGGCCCTGAGCTTCACAAACACAAACACAAACACAAAAGCCCAGGCCCTGAGCTTCACACACACAAACACAACAGCCCAGGCCCCGAGCTTCACAAACACAAACATAAACACCGCAGCCCAGGCCCTGAGCTTCACAAACACAAACACAAACACCACAGCCCAGCCCCTGAGCTTCACAAACAGAAACACAAACACAAACACCACAGCCCGGGCCCTGAGCTTCACAAACACAAACACAACAGCCCAGTCCCTGAGCTTCACATACACAAACACAAACACCAGAGCCCAGGCCCTGAGCTTCACAAACACAAACACAGACACCACAGCCCAGGCCCTGAGCTTCACAAACACAAACACCACAGCCCAGGCCGTTTGCTTCACAAAAACAAACACAAGCACCACAGCCCAGGCCCTGAGCTAGACAAACACAAAGACAAATACAAACACATACAGAAAAAAAAAACTCTGCCCAGGCTCTGAGCTTCACAAACACAAACTAAAACACAAACACCAGCTACAACAGCCCGGGCCCTGAGCTTCACAAACACAAACACAAACACAACAGCTCAGGCCCTGAGCTTCAGAAACACAAACACAAACACAACAGCTCAGGCCCTGAGCTTCACAAACACAAACACTACAGCCCAGGCCCTGAGCTTCACAAACACAAACACAACAGCCCAGGCCCTGAGCTTCACAAACACACACACAAACACAACAGCCCAGGCCCCGAGCTTCACAAACACAAACATAAACACCGCAGCCCATGCCCTGAGCTTCACAAACACAAACACAAACACCACAGCCCAGCCCCTGAGCTTCACAAACAGAAACACAAACACAAACACCACAGCCCGGGCCCTGAGCTTCACAAACACAAACACAACAGCCCAGTCCCTGAGCTTCACATACACAAACACAAACACCACAGCTCAGGCCCTGAGCTTCACAAACACAAACACAGACACCACAGCCCAGGCCCTGAGCTTCACAAACACAAACACCACAGCCCAGGCCGTTTGCTTCACAAAAACAAACACAAACACAAATACAACAGCCCAGGACCTGAGCTTCACACACACAAAGACAAAGACAAACACATACAGAAAAAAAACACTGCCCAGGCCCTGAGCTTCACAAACACAAACTAAAACACAAACACTAACTCCAACAGCCCGGGCCCTGAGCTTCAAAAACACAAACTCAAACAGCCCGGGCTCAGAGCTTCACAGACACAAACACAAAGACAAACACAAACAGCCCAGGCAATGAGCTTCACAAACACAAACACAAACACATACAGCCCGTGCCCTGAGTTTCACAAACACAAACACAAATACAAACAGCCCGGGCGCTGAGCTTCTCAAACGCAAACACAAACATCCCAGACCCTGAGCTTCACAAACACAAACACAAACAGCCCAGGCCCTCACCTTCACAATCACAAACACAAACAGCCCAGGCCCAGAGCTTCACAAACACAAACACAACAGCCCAGGCCCTGAGCTTCACAAACACAAACACAAACACAAATACAACAGCCCAGGACCTGAGCTTCACACACACAAACACAAACACAACAGCCCAGGCCCTGAGCTTCACAAACACAAGCACAAACACCAAAGCCCAGCCTCAGAGCTTCACAAACACAAACACAAACACAACAGCCCAGGCCCAGAGCTTCACAAACACAAACACAACAGCCCAGGCCCTGAGCTTCACAAACACAAACACAAACACAAATACAACAGCCCAGGACCTGAGCTTCACACACACAAACACAAACACAACAGCCCAGGCCCTGAGCTTCACAAACACAAGCACAAACACCAAAGCCCAGCCTCAGAGCTTCACAAACACAAACACAAACACAACAGCCCAGGCCCTGAGCTTCACAAACACAAACACAACAGCCCAGGCCCTGAGCTTCTCAAACACAAACACAAATACAAATACAACAGCCAGGGCCCTGAGCTTCACAAGCACAAACACAGACACCACTGCCCAGGCGCTGAGCTTCATAAACACAAACACAAACGCCACAGCCCAGCCCCTGAGCTTCACAAACACAAACACAAAAACAAACACCACAGCCCAGGCCCTGAGCTTCACAAACACAAACACAAACACAACTGCCCAGTCCCTGAGCTTCACAAACACGAACAGAAACACCACAGCCCAGGCCCTGAGCTTCACAAACAGAAACACAAACACCTCAGCCCAGGCCCTGAGCTTCACTAACACAAACACAAACACAAACACCACAGCCCAGACAGTTTGCTTCACAAACACAAACACCACAGCCCAGGCCCTGAGCTTCACAAACACAAACACAACCACAACAGCCCAGGCCCTGAGCTTCACAAACACAAACACAAACACAAACACAAGCACAAATACTAAAGCACACGCCCTGAGCTACACAAACACAAACACAAACCCAACAGCCCCGGCCCTGAGCTTCACAAACACAAACACAACAGCCCTGGCCCTGAGCTTCACAAACACAAACACAAACACAGCAGCTCAGGCCCTGAGCTTCAGAAACACAAACACAAACACAACAGCTCAGGCCCAGAGCTTCACAAACACAAACACTACAGCCCAGGCCCTGAGCTTCACAAACACAAACACAAACACAACAGCCCAGGCCATGAGATTCACAAACACAAACACAAACACAAAAGCCCAGGCCCTGAGCTTCACACACACAAACACAACAGCCCAGGCCCTGAGCTTCACAAACACAAACATAAACACCGCAGCCCAGGCCCTGAGCTTCACAAACACAAACACAAACACCACAGCCCAGCCCCTGAGCTTCACAAACAGAAACACAAACACAAACACCACAGCCCGGGCCCTGAGCTTCACAAACACAAACACAAACACAACAGCCCTGGCCCTGAGCTACACAAACACAAACACAAACACAAAAGCCCAGGCCCTGAGCTTCACACACACAAACACAACAGCCCAGTCCCTGAGCTTCACATACACAAACACCACAGCCCAGGCCCTGAGCTTCACAAACACAAACACAGACTCCACAGCCCAGGCCCTGAGCTTCACAAACACAAACACAAACACCACAGCCCAGGCCGTTTGCTTCACAAAAACAAACACAAGCACCACAGCCCAGGCCCTGAGCTAGACAAACACAAAGACAAAGACAAACACAGACAGAAAAAAAACACTGCCCAGGCCCTGAGCTTCTCAAACACAAACTAAAACACAAACACTAACTCTAACAGCCCGGGCCCCGAGCTTCAAAAACACAAACACAAACAGCCCGGGCCCAGAGCTTCACAGACACAAACACAAAGACAGACACAAACAGCCCAGGCAATGAGCTTCACAAACACAAACACATACAGCCCGTGCCCTGAGATTCACAAACACAAACACAAATACAAACAGCCCGGGCGCTGAGCTTCTCAAACACAAACACAAACATCCCAGGCCCTGAGCTTCACAAACACAAACACAAACAGCCCAGGCCCTCAGCTTCACAATCACAAACACCAACAGCCCAGGCCCTGAGCTTCACAAACACAAACACAAACAGGCCAGGCCCTGAGCTTCACAAACACAAACACAAACACAACAGCACAGGCCCTGAGCTTCAAAAACACAAACACAGCAGCCCGGGGCCAGCGTTTCACAGACACAAACACAAAGACAAACACAAACAGCCCAGGCAATGAGCTTCACAAACACAAACACAAACACATACAGCCCGTGCCCTGAGATTCACAAACACAAACACAAATACAAACAGCTCGGGCGCTGAGCTTCTCAAACACAAACACAAACATCCCAGGCCCTGAGCGTCACAAACACAAACACAAACAGCCCAGGCCCTCAGCTTCACAATCACAAACACAAACAGCCCAGGCCCTGAGCTTCACAAACACAAACACAAACACAACAGCCCAGGCCCTGAGATTCACAAACACAAACACAAACACAAAAGCCCAGGCCCTGAGCTTCACACACACAAACACAACAGCCCAGGCCCTGAGCTTCACAAACACAAACATAAACACCGCAGCCCAGGCCCTGAGCTTCACAAACACAAACACAAACACCACAGCCCAGCCCCTGAGCTTCACAAACAGAAACACAAACACAAACACCACAGCCCGGGCCCTGAGCTTCACAAACACAAACACAAACACAACAGCCCTGGCCCTGCGCTACACAAACACAAACACAAACACAAAAGCCCAGGCCCTGAGCTTCACACACACAAACACAACAGCCCAGTCCCTGAGCTTCACATACACAAACACAAACACCACAGCCCAGGCCCTGAGCTTCACAAACACAAACACAGACTCCACAGCCCAGGCCCTGAGCTTCACAAACACAAACTCCACAGCCCAGGCCGTTTGCTTCACAAAAACAAACACAAGCACCACAGCCCAGGCCCTGAGCTAGACAAACACAAAGACAAAGACAAACACAGACAGAAAAAAAAACACTGCCCAGGCCCTGAGCTTCACAAACACAAACTAAAACACAAACACTAACTCTAACAGCCCGGGCACTGAGCTTCAAAAACACAAACACAAACAGCACGGGCCCAGAGCTTCACAGACACAAACACAAAGACAAACACAAACAGCCCAGGCAATGAGCTTCACAAACACAAACACAAACACATACAGCCCGTGCCCTGAGATTCACAAACACAAACACAAATACAAACAGCCCGGGCGCTGAGCTTCTCAAACACAAACACAAACATCCCAGGCCCTGAGCTTCACAAACACAAACACAAACAGCCCAGGCCCTCAGCTTCACAATCACAAATTCAAACAGGCCAGGCCCTGAGCTTCACAAACACAGACACAAACAGGCCAGGCCCTGAGCTTCACAAACATAAACACAAACACAACAGCACAGGCCCTGAGCTTCAAAAACACAAACACAGCAGCCCGGGGCCAGCGTTTCACAGACACAAACACAAAGACAAACACAAACAGCCCAGGCAATGAGCTTCACAAACACAAACACAAGCACATACAGCCCGTGCCCTGAGATTCACAAACACAAACACAAATACAAACAGCCCGGGCGCTGAGCTTCTCAAACACAAACACAAACATCCCAGCCCCTGAGCTTCACAAACACAAACAGCCCAGGCCCTCAGCTTCACAATCACAAACACAAACAGCCCAGGCCCTCAGCTTCACAAACACAAACACAAACAGGCCAGGCCCTGAGCTTCACAAACACAAACACAAACACAACAGCACAGGCCCTGTGCTTCACACACACAAACACAAACACAAATACAACAGCCCAGGACCTGAGCTTCACACACACAAACACAAACACAACAGCCCAGGCCCTGAGCTTCACAAACACAAACACAAACAAAAAAGCCCAGCCTCAGAGCTTCACAAACTCAAACACAAACACAACAGCCCAGGCCCTGAGCTTCACAAACACAAACACAACAGCCCAGGCCCTGAGCTTCACAAGCACAAACACAAACACAACAGCCCAGGCCCTGAGCTTCACAAACATAAACACAAATACAAATACAACAGCCAGGGCCCTGAGCTTCACAAGCACAAACACAGACACCACTGCCCAGGCGCTGAGCTTCAAAAACACAAACACAAACACCACAGCCCAGCCCCTGAGCTTCACAAACACAAACACAAAAACAAACACAACAGCCCAGGCCCTGAGCTTCACAAACACAAACAAAAACACAACTGCCCACTCCCTGAGCTTCACAAACACAAACAGAAACACCACAGCCCAGGCCCTGAGCTTCACAAACACAAACACAAACACCTCAGCCCAGGCCCTGAGCTTCACAAACACAAACACAAACACCACAACCCAGACCGTTTGCTTCACAAACACAAACACCACAGCCCAGGCCCTGAGCTTCACAAACACAAACACAAACACAACAGCCCTGGCCCTGAGCTACACAAACACAAACACAAACACAAACACAAAAGCCCAGGCCCTGAGCTTCACACACACAAACACAACAGCCCAGTCCCTGAGCTTCACATACACAAACACAAACACCACAGCCCAGGCCCTGAGCTTCACAAACACAAACACAGACTCCACAGCCCAGGCCCTGAGCTTCACAAACACAAACACCACAGCCCAGACCGTTTGCATCACAAAAACAAACACAAGCACCACAGCCCAGGCCCTGAGCTAGACAAACACAAAGACAAAGACAAACACAGACAGAAAAAAAAACACTGCCCAGGCCCTGAGCTTCACAAACACAAACTAAAACACAAACACTAACTCTAACAGCCCGGGCACTGAGCTTCAAAAACACAAACACAAACAGCCCGGGCCCAGAGCTTCACAGACACAAACACAAAGACAAACACAAACAGCCCAGGCAATGAGCTTCACAAACACAAACACAAACACATACAGCCCGTGCCCTGAGATTCACAAACACAAACACAAATACAAACAGCCCGGGCGCTGAGCTTCTCAAACACAAACACAAACATCCCAGGTCCTGAGCTTCACAAACACAAACACAAACAGCCCAGGCCCTCAGCTTCACAATCACAAACACAAACAGGCCAGGCCCTGAGCTTCACAAACACAAACACAAACAGGCCAGGCCCTGAGCTTCACAAACACAAACACAAACACCACAGCCCAGCCCCTGAGCTTCACAAACACAAACACAAAAACAAACACCACAGCCCAGGCCCTGAGCTTCACAAACACAAACAAAAACACAACTGCCCACTCCCTGAGCTTCACAAACACAAACAGAAACACCACAGCCCAGGCCCTGAGCTTCACAAACACAAACACAAACACCTCAGCCCAGGCCCTGAGCTTCACAAACACAAACACAAACACCACAACCCAGACCGTTTGCTTCACAAACACAAACACCACAGCCCAGGCCCTGAGCTTCACAAACACAAACACAAACACCACAGCCCATGCCCAGAGCTTCACAAACACAAACACAAACACTAACAGCCCGGGCCCTGAGGATCACAAACTCAAACACAAACAGCCCGGGCCCAGAGATTCACAAACACAAACACAAAGACAAACACAAAGAGCCCTGGCACTGAGCTTCACAACCACTAACACAGACACATACAGCCCGTGCCCTGAGCTTCACAAACACAAACACGAAATCAAATACCAACAGCCCAGGCCCTGAGCTTCACATTCACAAACACAAACAGCCCAGGCCCTGAGCTTCACAAAAACAAACACAAACACAAACAGCCCAGGCCCTGAGCTTCACAAACTCAAACACAAACAGCCCAGGCCCTGAGCTTCAGAAACACAAACACAAATACAACAGCCCAGGCCCTGAGCTTCACAAACACAAACACAACAGCCCAGCCCCTGAGCTTCACAAACACAAACACAAATACAACAGCCCAGGACCTGAGCTTCCCAAACATAACAACAAACACGACAGCCCAGGCCATGAGCTTCACAAACACAAACACAAACACAACAGCCAAGGCCCTGAACTTCACAAACATAAACACAACAGCCCAGCCCCTGAGCTTCACAAACACAAATACAGCAGCCCAGGCCCTGAGCTTCGCAAACACAACCACAAACACAAACACAACAGCCAAGGCCCTGAACTTCACAAACACAAACACAAGCACAAACACTACAGCCCACGCCCTGACCTACACAAACACAAACACAAACACAACCGCCCAGGCCCTGCGCTTCACAAACACAAACACAACAGCGCAGGCCCTGAGCTTCACAAACACCAAGACAGCAGCCCAAGCCCTGAGCTTCACAAACACAAACACAAACACAACAGCCCAGGCCCTGTGCTTCACAAACACAAACACAACAGCCCAGGCCCTGAGCATCACAAACACAAACACCACAGCCCACGCGTTGAGCTTCACAAACACAAACACAAACACCACAGCCCAGCCCCTGAGCTTCACAAACACAAACACAAAGACAAGCACCACAGCCCAGGCCCTGAGCGAGACAAACACCAAGACAAAGACAAACACAAACACAAACAACACTGCCCAGGCCCTGAACTTCACAAACACAAAAACAAACACAAACACAAACACTAACAGCCCGGGCCCTGAGCTTCAAAAACACAAACACAAACACATACTGCCCTTGCCCTGAGATTCACAAACACAAACAGCCCAGGCCCTGAGTTTCACAAACACAAACACCACAGCCCAGGCCCTGAGCTTCACAAACACAAACACAAACACCTCAGCCCAGGCCCTGAGCTTCACAAACACAAACACAAACACAAACACCACAGCCCAGACCGTTTGCTTCACAAACACAAACACCACAGCCCAGGCCCTGAGCTTCACAAACACAAACACAAACACCACAGCCCAGGCCCAGAGCTTCACAAACACAAACACAAACGCTAACAGCCCGGGCCCTGAGCTTCACAAACACAAACACAAACAGCCCGGGCCCAGAGATTCACAAACACTAACACAAAGACAAACACAAAGAGCCCTGGCACTGAGCTTCACAACCACTAACACAAACACATACAGCCCCTGCCCTGAGCTTCACAAACACAAACACAAACACAAACACCAACAACCCGCGCCCTGAGCTTCACATACACATACACAAAAACAAACAGCCCAGGCCCTGAGCTTCACAAACACAAACACAAACAGCCCAGGCCCTGAGCTTCACAAACACAAACACAAGCAGACACGCAAACGCAAACACAAAAGCAAACGCAAACACAAACGGAAACGCAAACACAAACACAAACACAACAGCCCAGGCCCTGAGCTTCACAAAAACAAACACAAGCACAAATGCCCTGGCCCAAAGCTTCACTAACACAAATACAAACGCCACAGCCCTGGCACTGAGATTCCCAAACACAACCGAAACACAAACATAACAACAAACACTGCAGCCCAGGCCATGAGCTTCACAAACACAAACACAACAGCCAAGGCCCTGAGCTTCACAAACACAAACACAACAGCCCAGGCCCTGAGCTTCACAAACATAAACACAAATACAACAGCCCAGGCCCTGAGCTTCACAAACACAACCACAAACACAAACACAACAGCCAAAGCCCTGAGCTTCACAAACACAAACTCAAACACTACAGCCCACGCCCTGACATACACAAACACAAACACAACAGCCCAGGCCCTGAGCATCACAAACACAAACACAAACACCACAGCCCACGCCCTGAGCTTCACAAACACAAGCACAAACACCACAGCCCAGCCCCTGAGCTTCACAAACACAAACACAAAGACAAGCACCACAGCCCAGGCCCTGAGCGAGACAAACACAAAGACAAAGACAAACACAAACACAAACAACACTGCCCAGGCCCTGAGCTTCACAAACACAAAAACAAACACAAACACAAACACTAACAGCCAGGGCCCTGAGCTTAAAAACACAAACACAAACACATACTGCCCTTGCCCTGAGATTCACAAACACAAACAGCCCGGGCCCTGAGCTTCACAAACACAAATAAAAACAGCCCAGGCCCTGAGTTTCACAAACACAAACACCACAGCCCAGGCCCTGAGCTTCACAAACACAAACACAAACACCTCAGCCCAGGCCCTTAGCTTCACAAACACAAACACAAACACAAACACCACAGCCCAGACCGTTTGCTTCACAAACACAAACACCACAGCCCAGGCCCTGAGCTTCACAAACACAAACACAAACACCACAGCCCAGGCCCAGAGCTACACAAACACAAACACAAACGCTAACAGCCTGGGCCCTGAGCTTCACAAACACAAACACAAAGAGCCATGGCACTGAGCTTCACAACCACTAACACAAACACATACAGCCCCTGCCGTGAGCTTCACAAACACAAACACAAACACAAACACCAACAAATCGGGCCATGAGCTTCACATACACATACACAAAAACAAACAGCCCAGGCCCTGAGCTTCACAAACACAAACACAAACAGCCCAGGCCCTGAGCTTCACAAACACAAACACAAACAGCCCAGGCCCTGAGCTTCACAAACACAAACACAAAAGCACAGGCCCGGAGCTTCACAAACACAAACACAACAGTCCAGGCCCTGAACTTCACAAACACAAGCACAAACACAAACAGCCCAGGCCCTCAGCTTCACAAACCCAAACTCAAGCAGACCTGCAAACGCAAACACAAAATCAAACGCAAACACAAACGTAAACGCAAACACAAACACAAACACAACAGCCCAGGCCCTGAGCTTCACAAAAACAAACACAAACACAAATGCCCTGGCCCTAAGCTTCACTAACACAAATACAAACGCCACAGCCCTGGCACTGAGATTCCCAAACACAAACGAAAACACAAACATAACAACAAACACTGCAGACCAGGCCATGAGCTTCACAAACACAAACACAACAGCCAAGGCCCTGAGCTTCACAAACACAAACACAACAGCCCAGGCCCTGAGCTTCACAAACACAAACACAAATACAACAGCCCAGGCCCTGAGCTTCACAAACACAACCACAAACACAAACACAACAGCAAAAGCCCTGAGCTTCACAAACACAAACACAAGCTCAAACACTACAGCCCACGCCCTGACATACACAAACACAAACACAACAGCCCAGGCCCTGAGCTTCACAAACACAAACACAAACACAACAGCCCAGGCCCTGAGCTTCACAAACACAAACACAAACACAACAGCGCAGGCCCGGAGCTTCACAAACACAAACACAACAGCCCAGGCCCTGAGCTTCACAAACACAAACACAAACACCAGAGAGAAGCCCCTGAGCTACACAAACACAAAGACACACACCACAGCCCAGCCACTGAGCTTCACAAACACAAACACAACAGCCCAGGCCCTGAGCTTCACTAACACAAACACAAACACCACACCCAGGCCGATTGCTTCACAACCACAAACACAAACATCGCAGCCCAGGCCCTGAGCTTCACAAACACAAACACCACAGCCACGGCCCTGAGCTAGACAAACACAAAGACAACGACAAACACAAACAACACGGCCCAGGCCCTGAGCTTCACAAACACAAAAACAAACACAAACACAAACACTAACAGCCCGAGCCATGAGCTTCGCAAACACAAACACAAAAAGCCCGGGCCCAGAGCTTCACAGACACAAACACAAAGACAAACACAAACAGCCCAGGCAATGAGCTTCAAAAACACAAACAGCCCAGGCCCTGTGCTTCACAAACACAAACAGCCCAGGCCCAAAGCTTCACAAACACAAACAGCCCAGGCCCAAAGCTTCACAAACACAAACAGCCCATGCCCTCAGCTTCACAAACACAAACACAGACACAAAGAGCCCAGGCCCTGAGCTTCACTAACACAAACACAAACACCACAGCCCAGGCCGATTGCTTCACAACCACAAACACAAACATCGCAGCCCAGGCCCTGAGCTTCACAAACACAAACACAAACACCACAGCCCCGGCCCTGAGCTAGACAAACACAAAGACAACGACAAACACAAACAACACGGCCCAGGCCCTGAGCTTCACAAACACAAAAACAAACACAAGCACAAACACGAACAGCCCGAGCCATGAGCTTCGCAAACACAAACACAAAATGCCCGGGCCCAGAGCTTCACAGACACAAACACAAAGACAAACACAAACAGCCCAGGCAATGAGCTTCAAAAACACAAACACAAACACATACTGCCCTTGCCCTGAGATTAACAAACACAAACAGCCCGGGCCCTGAGCTTCACAAACACAAACACAAACAGCCCAGGCCCTGAGCTTCACAAACACAAACACAGACACAAAGAGCCCAGGCCCTGAGCTTCACAAACACAAACACAAAAGCCCAGGCCCGGAGCTTCACAAACACAAACACAACAGTCCAGGCCCTGAGCTTCAAAAACACAAGCACAAACACAAACAGCCCAGGGCCTGATCTTCACAAACCCAAACACAAACAGACTCGCAAACGCAAAAACAAAAGCAAACGCAAACACAAACACAAACACAACAGCCCAGGCCCTGAGCTTCACAAAAACAAACACAAACACAAAGGCCCTAGCCCTAAGCTTCACTAACACAAATACAAACACCACAGCCCAGGCCCTGAGCTTCACAAACACAACCAAAAACACAAACACAACAACAAACAACACAGCCCAGGCCATGAGCTTCGCAAACACAAACACTACAGCCAAGGCCCTGAGCTTCACAAACACAAACACAACAGCCCAGGCCCTGAGCTTCACAAACACAAACACAAATACAACAGCCCAGGCCCTGAGCTTCACAAACACAACCACAAACACAAACACAACAGCCAAGGCCGTGAGCTTCACAAACACAAACACAAACACAACAGCTCAGGCCCGGAGCTTCACAAATACAAACACAAACACAACAGCCCAGGCCCTGAGCTTCACAAACACAAACACAAACACAACAGCTCAGGCCCTGCGCTTCATAAACACAAACACAACAGCTCAAGCCCTGAGCTTCTCAAACACAAACAACAACACTGCAGCCCAAGCCCTGAGCTTCACAAACACAAACACAAACACAACAGCCCAGGCCCTGAGATTTCCAAACACAAACACAAGAGCCCAGCCCCTGAGCTTCACAAACACAAACACAAACACAACATCCCAGCCCCTGAGCTTCAGAAACACAAACACAAACACCACAGCCCAGGCCCTGAGCATCACAAAAACAAACACAAACACAACAGCCCAGGCCATGAGCTTCACAAACACAAACACAAACACAACAGCCCAGGCCCTGAGCTTCACAAACACAAACACAAACACCACAGCCCAGCCCCTGAGCTTCAGAAACACAAACACAAACACCACAGCCCAGGCCCTGAGCATCACAAAAACAAACACAAACACAAAAGCCCAGGCCCTGAGCTTCACAAACACAAACACAAACACAACAGCCCAGGCCCTGAGCTTCACAGACACAAACACCACAGCCCTGGCCGTTCGCTTCACAAACACAAACACCACAACCCAGGCCCTGAGCTTCACAAACACAAACACAAACACCACAGTCAGGCCCTGAGCTAGACAAAGACAAAGACAAACACAAACACAAACAACACTGCCCAGGCCCTGAGCTTCACAAACACAAAAACAAAAACAAACACAAACACTAACAGCCCGGTCCCTGAGCTTCGCAAACACAAACAGCCCGGGCCCAGAGCTTCACAGACACAAACACAAAGACAAACTCAAACAGCCCAGGCAATGAGCTTCAAAAACACAAACACAAACACATACTGCCCTTGCCCTGAGATGCACAAACACAAACAGCCCGGGCCCAGAGCTTCACAGACACAAACACAAAGACAAACACAAACAGCCCAGCCCCTGAGCTTCACAAACCCCAACACAAACAGACACGCAAACGCAAACGCAAACACAAAAGCAAACGCAAACGCAAACACAAACGCAAACGCCAACACAAACACAAATACAACAGCCAAGGCCCTGACCTTCACAAACACAAGCACAAACACAACAGCCCAGGCCCAGGGCTTCACAAACACAAACACAAACACCACAGCCCACGCCCTGAGCTTCACAAACACAAACACAAACACCACAGCCCGGTCCCTGAGCTTCACAAACACAAACACCACAGCCCAGGCCCTGAGCTTCACAAACACAAACACAAACACAAACACCACAGCCCAGGCCGTTTGCTTCACAAACACAAACACAAACACAAACACCACAGCCCAGGCCCTGTGATTCACAAACACAAACACAAACACCACAGCCCATGCCCTGAGCTTCACAAACACAAAAACCACAGCCCAGGCCCTGATCTAGACAAACACAAAGACAAATACAAAGACAAACACAAACAATACTGCACAGGCCCTGAGCTTCACAAACACAAACACTAACATAAACAGCCCGGGCCCAGAGCTTCACAAACACAAAGACAAAGACAAACACAAACAGCCCATGCACTGAGCTTCACAAACACAAAATCATACAGCCCGTGCCCTGAGCTTGACGAACACAAGCACAAATACCAACAGCTCGGTCCCTGAGCATCACAAACATAAACCGCCCAGGCCCTGAGCTTCACAAATCCAAACACAAACACAAACACCAACAGACCAGTCCCTGACCTTCACAAACAAAAACACAAACAGTCCAGGCCCTGAGCTTCACAAATACAAACACAAGCACAAATGCCCAGGCCCTGAGCTTCACAAACACAAACACAAACACAACAGCCGAGGCCCTGAGCTTCACAAACACAAACACAAACACAACAGCCCAGGCCCTGAGCTTCACAAATACAAACACAAGCACAAATGCCCAGGCCCTGAGCTTCACAAACACAACCACAAACACAAACACAACAGCCAAAGCCCTGAGCTTCACAAACACAAACACAAGCTCAAACACTACAGCCCACGCCCTGACATACACAAACACAAAAACAACAGCCCAGGCCCTGAGCTTCACAAACACAAACACAAACACAACAGCCGAGGCCCTGAGCTTCACAAACACAAACACAAACACAACAGCGCAGGCCCTGAGCTTCACAAACACAAACATAACATCTCAAGCCCTGAGCTTGACAAACACAAACACTACAGCCCAGGCCTGAGCTTCTCAAACACAAACACCAACACAGCAGCCCAAGCCCTGACCTTCACAAACATACTGCCCTTGCCCTGAGATTAACAAACACAAACACAAACAGCCCGGGCCCTGAGCTTCACAAACACAAACACAAACAGCCCAGGCCCTGAGCTTCACAAATACAAACAGCCCAGGCCCTGTGCTTCACAAACACAAACAGCCCAGGCCCAAAGCTTCACAAACACAAACAGCCCATGCCCTCAGCTTCACAAACACAAACACAGACACAAAGAGCCCAGGCCCTGAGCTTCACTAACACAAACACAAACACCACAGCCCAGGCCGATTGCTTCACAACCACAAACACAAACATCGCAGCCCAGGCCCTGAGCTTCACAAACACAAACACAAACACCACAGCCCCGGCCCTGAGCTAGACAAACACAAAGACAACGACAAACACAAACAACACGGCCCAGGCCCTGAGCTTCACAAACACAAAAACAAACACAAGCACAAACACGAACAGCCCGAGCCATGAGCTTCGCAAACACAAACACAAAATGCCCGGGCCCAGAGCTTCACAGACACAAACACAAAGACAAACACAAACAGCCCAGGCAATGAGCTTCAAAAACACAAACACAAACACATACTGCCCTTGCCCTGAGATTAACAAACACAAACAGCCCGGGCCCTGAGCTTCACAAACACAAACACAAACAGCCCAGGCCCTGAGCTTCACAAACACAAACAGCCCAGGCCCTGTGCTTCACAAACACAAACAGCCCAGGCCCAAAGCTTCACAAATACAAACAGCCCATGCCCTGAGCTTCACAAACACAAACACAGATACAAAGAGCCCAGGCCCTGAGCTTCACAAACACAAACACAAACACAACAGCCAAGGCCCTGAGCTTCACAAACACAAACACAAAAGCCCAGGCACGGAGCTTCACAAACACAAACACAACAGTCCAGGCCCTGAGCTTCACAAACACAAGCACAAACACAAACATCCCAGGGCCTGATCTTCACAATCCCAAACACAAACAGACTCGCAAACGCAAAAACAAAAGCAAACGCAAACACAAACACAAACACAACAGCCCAGGCCCTGAGCTTCACAAAAACAAACACAAACACAAAGGCCCTAGCCCTAAGCTTCACTAACACAAATACAAACACCACAGCCCAGGCCCTGAGCTTCACAAACACAACAACAAACAACACAGCCCAGGCCATGAGCTTCACAAACACAAACACTACAGCCAAGGCCCTGAGCTTCACAAACACAAACACAACAGCCCAGGCCCTGAGCTTCACAAACACAAACACAAATACAACAGCCCAGGCCCTGAGCTTCACAAACACAACCACAAACACAAACACAACAGCCAAGGCCCTGAGCTTCACAAACACAAACGCAACAGCTCAGGCCCGGAGCTTCACAAATACAAACACAAACACAACAGCCCAGGCCCTGAGCTTCACAAACACAAACACAAACACAACAGCTCAGGCCCTGCGCTTCATAAACACAAACACAACAGCTCAAGCCCTGAGCTTCTCAAACACAAACAACAACACTGCAGCCCAAGCCCTGAGCTTCACAAACACACACACAAACACAACAGCCCAGGCCCTGAGATTTCCAAACACTAACACAAGAGCCCAGCCCCTGAGCTTCACAAACACAAACACAAAAACAACATCCCAGCCCCTGAGCTTCAGAAACACAAACACAAACACCACAGCCCAGGCCCTGAGCATCACAAAAACAAACACAAACACAACAGCCCAGGCCCTGAGCTTCACAAACACAAACACAAACACAACAGCCCAGGCCCTGAACTTCACAAACACAAACACAAACACCACAGCCCAGGCCGTTCGCTTCACAAACACAAACACAAACACCACAACCCAGACCCTTAGTTTCACAAACACAAACACCACAGTCAGGCCCTGAGCTAGACAAAGACAAAGACAAAGACAAACACAAACAACACTGCCCAGGCCCTGAGCTTCACAAACACAAAAACAAACACAAACACAAACACTAACAGCCCAGTCCCTGAGCTTCACAAACACAAACAGCCCGGGCCCAGAGCTTCACAGACACAAACACAAAGACAAACTCAAACAGCCCAGGCAATGAGCTTCAAAAACACAAACACATACTGCCCTTGCCCTGAGATTCACAAACACAAAAAGCCCGGGCCCTGAGCTTCACAAACACAAACACAAACAGCCCAGGCCCTGAGCTTCACAAACAAAAACAGCCCGGGCCTAGAGCTTCACAGACACAAACACAAAGACAAACTCAAACAGCCCAGGCAATGAGCTTCAAAACACAAACACAAACACATACTGCCCTTGCCCTGAGATTCACAAACACAAAAAGCCCGGGCCCTGAGCTTCACAAACACAAACACAAACAGCCCAGGCCCTGAGCTTCACAAACACAAACAAAAACAGCCCAGGCCCTGAGCTTCACAAACATAAACACAAACACAGACACAAAGAGCCCAGGCCCTGAGCTTCACAAATACAAACACAAACACAAACACCAACAGACAAGGCCCTGAGCTTCACAAACACAAACACAAACAGCCCAGGCCCTGAGCTTCACAAACCCCAACACAAACAGACACGCAAACGCAAACGCAAACACAAAAGCAAACGCAAACACAAACGCAAATACAACAGCCCACGCCCTGAGCTTCACAAACACAAACACAACAGCCCAGGCCCTGAGATTCACAAACACAAACACAAACACCACAGCCCAGCCCCTGAGCTTCACAAACACTAACACAAACACCACAGCCCAGGCCCTGAGCTTCACAAACACAAAAGCCCAGGCCCTGAAATTCACAAACACAAACACCACAGCCCAGGCCGTTTGCTTCACAAACACAAACACAAACACCAAAGCCAAGGCCCTGAGCTTCACAAACACAAACACAAACACCACAGCCCAGGCCCTGAGCTAGCCAAACACAAAGACAAAGTCAAAGACAAACACAAACACGAGCAACACTGCCCTGGCCCTGAGCTTCACAAACACAAAAACAAACACAAACACAAACACAAACAGTCCGGGCCCAGAGCTTCACAGACACAAACACAAAGACAAACACAAACAGACCAGGCTCTGAGCTTCACAAACACAAACACAAACAGCCCAGCCCCTGAGCTTCACAAACCCCAACACAAACAGACACGCAAACGCAAACGCAAACACAAAAGCAAACGCAAACGCAAACACAAACGCAAACGCCAACACAAACACAAATACAACAGCCAAGGCCCTGACCTTCACAAACACAAGCACAAACACAACAGCCTAGGCCCAGGGCTTCACAAACACAAACACAAACACCACAGCCCACGCCCTGAGCTTCACAAACACAAACACAAACACCACAGCCCGGTCCCTGAGCTTCACAAACACAAACACCACAGTCCAGGCCCTAAGCTTCACAAACACAAACACAAACACAAACACCACAGTCCAGGCCGTTTGCTTCACAAACACAAACACAAACACAAACACAAACACCACAGCCCAGGCCCTGTGATTCACAAACACAAACACAAACACCACAGCCCATGCCCTGAGCTTCACAAACACAAAAACCACAGCCCAGGCCCTGATCTAGACAAATACAAAGACAAATACAAAGACAAACACAAACAATACTGCACAGGCCCTGAGCTTCACAAACACAAACACTAACATAAACAGCCCGGGCCCAGAGCTTCACAAACACAAAGACAAAGACAAACACAAACAGCCCATGCACTGAGCTTCACAAACACAAACACAAAATCATACAGCCCGGGCCGTGAGCTTGACGAACACAAACACAAATACCAACAGCTCGGTCCCTGAGCATCACAAACATAAACCGCCCAGGCCCTGAGCTTCACAAATCCAAACACAAACACAAACACAACAGCCCTGGCCTTGAGCTTCACAAACACAAACACAAAATCCCAGGCCCTGAGCTTCACAAACACAAACACAAACACAACAGCCCAGGCCCTCAGCTTCACAAACCCAAACACAAACACATACGCAACAGCCCAGGCCATGAGCTTCACAAACACAAACACAAATACAACAGCCCAGGCCCTGAGCTTCACAAACACAACCACAAACACAAACACAACAGCCAAGGCCCTGAGCTTCACAAACACAAACACAACAGCCCAGGCCCGGAGCTTCACAAACACAAGCACAACAGTCCAGGACCTGAGCTTCACAAACACAATCACAAACACAACAGCCCAGGCCCTGAGCTTCACAAACACAAACACAGACGTAACAGCCCTGGCCCTGAGCTCACAAGCACAAACACAAACACAAACACAACAGCTCAGGCCCTGAGCTTCACAAACACAAACACAAACACAACAGCCCAGGCCCTGAGCTTCACTAATACAAACACAAACACAACAGCCCGGGCCCTGAGCTTCACAAACACAAACACAAACAGAACAGTCCAGGCCCTGAGCTTCACAAACACAAACACAAAATCAACAGCCCAGGCCCTGAGCTTCACTAACACAAACACAAACACCACTGCCCAGGCCCTGCGCTTCACAAGCACAGGCACAAACACCACAGCCCAGGCCCTGATCTTCACAAACAGAAACACAAACACAACAGCCCAGGCCCTGGCTTCACAAGCACAAACACAAACACAAACACAACAGCCCTGGCCCTGAGCTTCACAAACACAAACACAACAGCCCAGGCCCTGAGCTTCACAAACACAAACGCAGACACAACAGCACAGGCCCTGAGGTTCACAAACACAAATACAAACACAAACACAACAGCTCCGGCCATGAGCTGCACAAACACAAACAGAACCACAACAGCCCAAACCCTGAGCTTCACAAACACAAACACAAACAGCCCAGGCTTTGAGCTTCACAAACACAAACACAAACACAACAGCCTAGGCCCTGATCTTCACAAACACAAACACAACAGCCCATGCCCTGAGCTTCACAAACACAAACACAAACACCACAGCCCTGGCCCTGAGCTTCACAAACACAAACACAAACACCACAGCCCAGCCCCTGAGCTTCACAAACACAAACACAGCAGCCCAGGCCCTGAGCTTCACAAACACAAACACAAACACAGCAGCCCAGACCCTGAGCTTCACAAGCACAAACACAAACACAACAGCCCTGGCCCTGAGCTTCACAAACACAAACACAAACACAACAGCCCACGCCCTGAGATTCACAAGCACAATCACAAACACCACAGCCCAGGCCCTGAGCTTCAAAAACACAAACACAAACACCACAGCCCAGCCCCTGAGCTACAAAAACACAAACACAAACACCACAGCCAAGTCCTGAGCTTCAAAAACACAAACACAAACAAAACAGCCCAGGCCCTGAGCTTCACAAACACAAACACAACAGTTCAGGCCACGATCTTCACAAACACTAACAGAACCACAACAGCTCAGGCCCTGAGCTTCACAAACACAAACACAAACACCACAGCCCAGGCCCTGAGATTCACAAAAACAAACACAAAAGCCCAGGCCCTGAGCTTCACAAACACAAATACAAACACCACAGCCCAGCCCCTGAGCTTCACAAACACAAACACAAACACAAACACCACAGTCCAGGCCGTTTGCTTCACAAACACAAACACAAACACAAACACAAACACCACAGCCCAGGCCCTGTGATTCACAAACACAAACACAAACACCACAGCCCATGCCCTGAGCTTCACAAACACAAAAACCACAGCCCAGGCCCTGATCTAGACAAATACAAAGACAAATACAAAGACAAACACAAACAATACTGCACAGGCCCTGAGCTTCACAAACACAAACACTAACATAAACAGCCCGGGCCCAGAGCTTCACAAACACAAAGACAAAGACAAACACAAACAGCCCATGCACTGAGCTTCACAAACACAAACACAAAATCATACAGCCCGGGCCGTGAGCTTGACGAACACAAACACAAATACCAACAGCTCGGTCCCTGAGCATCACAAACATAAACCGCCCAGGCCCTGAGCTTCACAAATCCAAACACAAACACAAACACAACAGCCCTGGCCTTGAGCTTCACAAACACAAACACAAAATCCCAGGCCCTGAGCTTCACAAACACAAACACAAACACAACAGCCCAGGCCCTCAGCTTCACAAACCCAAACACAAACACATACGCAACAGCCCAGGCCATGAGCTTCACAAACACAAACACAAATACAACAGCCCAGGCCCTGAGCTTCACAAACACAACCACAAACACAAACACAACAGCCAAGGCCCTGAGCTTCACAAACACAAACACAACAGCCCAGGCCCGGAGCTTCACAAACACAAGCACAACAGTCCAGGACCTGAGCTTCACAAACACAATCACAAACACAACAGCCCAGGCCCTGAGCTTCACAAACACAAACACAGACGTAACAGCCCTGGCCCTGAGCTCACAAGCACAAACACAAACACAAACACAACAGCTCAGGCCCTGAGCTTCACAAACACAAACACAAACACAACAGCCCAGGCCCTGAGCTTCACTAATACAAACACAAACACAACAGCCCGGGCCCTGAGCTTCACAAACACAAACACAAACAGAACAGTCCAGGCCCTGAGCTTCACAAACACAAACACAAAATCAACAGCCCAGGCCCTGAGCTTCACTAACACAAACACAAACACCACTGCCCAGGCCCTGCGCTTCACAAGCACAGGCACAAACACCACAGCCCAGGCCCTGATCTTCACAAACAGAAACACAAACACAACAGCCCAGGCCCTGGCTTCACAAGCACAAACACAAACACAAACACAACAGCCCTGGCCCTGAGCTTCACAAACACAAACACAACAGCCCAGGCCCTGAGCTTCACAAACACAAACGCAGACACAACAGCACAGGCCCTGAGGTTCACAAACACAAATACAAACACAAACACAACAGCTCCGGCCATGAGCTGCACAAACACAAACAGAACCACAACAGCCCAAACCCTGAGCTTCACAAACACAAACACAAACAGCCCAGGCTTTGAGCTTCACAAACACAAACACAAACACAACAGCCTAGGCCCTGATCTTCACAAACACAAACACAACAGCCCATGCAATGAGCTTCACAAACACAAACACAAACACCACAGCCCTGGCCCTGAGCTTCACAAACACAAACACAAACACCACAGCCCAGCCCCTGAGCTTCACAAACACAAACACAGCAGCCCAGGCCCTGAGCTTCACAAACACAAACACAAACACAGCAGCCCAGACCCTGAGCTTCACAAGCACAAACACAAACACAACAGCCCTGGCCCTGAGCTTCACAAACACAAACACAAACACAACAGCCCACGCCCTGAGATTCACAAGCACAATCACAAACACCACAGCCCAGGCCCTGAGCTTCAAAAACACAAACACAAACACCACAGCCCAGCCCCTGAGCTACAAAAACACAAACACAAACACCACAGCCAAGTCCTGAGCTTCAAAAACACAAACACAAACAAAACAGCCCAGGCCCTGAGCTTCACAAACACAAACACAACAGTTCAGGCCACGATCTTCACAAACACTAACAGAACCACAACAGCTCAGGCCCTGAGCTTCACAAACACAAACACAAACACCACAGCCCAGGCCCTGAGATTCACAAAAACAAACACAAAAGCCCAGGCCCTGAGCTTCACAAACACAAATACAAACACCACAGCCCAGCCCCTGAGCTTCACAAACACAAACACAAACACAAACACCATAGCCCAGGCCGTTTGCTTCACAAACACAAACACCACAGCCCAGGCCCTGAGCTTCACAAACACAAACACAAACACCACAGCCCAGGACCAGAGCTTCACAAACACAAACACAAAGACCACAGCCCACGCCCTGAGCTTCACAGACACAAACACAAACGCAACATCCCAGGCCCTGAGCTTCACAAACACAAACACAAACACCACAGCCCATGCCCAGAGCTTCACAAACACAAACACCACAGCCCAGGCCCTGAGTTTCACAAACACAAACACAAACACCTCAGCCCAGGCCCTGAGCTGCACAAACACAAACACAAACACCACAGCCCAGGCCGTTTGCTTCACAAACACAAACACCACAGCCCAGGCCCTGAGCTTCACAAACACAAACACCACAGCCCAGGCCCAGAGCTTCACAAACACAAACACAAACACAAAGCCAAACACAAACACTACAGCGCAGGCCCTGAGCTTCACAAACACAAAAACAAACACCACAGCCCAGGCCCAGGGCTTCACAAACAGAAACGCGAACAGCCCGGGCCCAGAGCTTCACAAACACAAACACAAACAGCCCAGGCACTGAGCTTCAAATACACAAACACAAACACATTCAGCACGGGCCCTGAGCTTCACAAACACCAACACGAACACAAATACAAACAGCCCGGGCCCTGAGCTTCACATACACAAACACAAACAGCCCAGGCCCTGAGCTTCACAAACACAAACACAAACAGCCCAGGCCCTGAGCTTCACAAACACAAACACAAACAGCCCAGGCCTTGAGCTTCACAAACACAAACAGCCCAGGCCCAGAGCTTCACAAACCCAAACATAAAACGACACGCAAACGCAAACACAAACAGAAACACAACAGCACAGGCCCTGAGCTTCACAAACACAAACACAGATGCCCTGGCCCTGAGCTTCACAAACACAAACACAAACACAACAGCCCAGGCCATGAGCTTCACAAACACAAACACAGCAGTCCAGGCCCTGAGCTTCACAAACACAAACACAAACACAACAGCCCAGGCCCTGAGCTTCACAAACACAAACACAAACACAAATTCCCAGGCCCTGAGCATCCCAGACACAAACACAACAACCCAGGCCCTGAGCTTCACAAACACAAACACTACAGCCCACGCCCTGAGCTACACAAACACAAACACAACAGCCCGGGCCCTGAGCTTCACAAACACAACCACGAATACAAACACAACAGCTAAGGCCCTGAGCTTCACAAACACAAACACAAACACAACAGCCCAGGCCCGGATCTTCACAAACACAAACACAACAGTCCAGGCCCTGAGCTTCACAAACACAAACACAAACACAACAGCCCAGGCCCTGAGCTTCACAAACACAAACACAAACATAACAGCCCTGGCCCTGAGCTTCACAAACACAAACACAAACATAACAGCCCATGCCCTGAGCTTCACAAACACAAACACTACAGCCCACGCCCTGAGCTACACAAACACAAACACAAACACAACAGCCCGGGCCCTGAGCTTCACAAACACAAACACAAACACAACAGCCCAGGCCCTGAGCTTCAAAAACGCAAACTCAAACACAAACACAACAGCTCAGGCCCTGAGCTTCGCAAACACAAACACTACAGCCCAGGCCCGGAGCTTCACAAACACAAACACAACAGCCCAGGCCCTGAGCTTCACAAACACAAACACAACAGCCCAGGCCCTGAGCTTCACAAACACAAACACAAACACAACAGCCCAGGCCCTGAGCTTCACAAATACAAACACAAACACAGACACCAACAGACCAGGCCCTGAGCTTCACAAACACAAACAGCCCAGGCCCAGAGCTTCACAAACCCAAACACAAACAGATACGCAAACATAAACGCAAAAGCAAACACAAGCACAAACACAACAGCCCAGGCCCTGAGCTTCACAAACACAAACAACCCAGGCCCTGAGCTTCACAAACACAAACAAAAAAACAATCACAAACACAAACACAACAGCCCAGGCCCAGAGCTTCACAAACACAAACACAAACACAACAGCCCAGGCCCTAAGCTTCACGAACACAACCACAAACACAAACACAACAGCCCAGGCCCGAAGCTTCACAAACACAAACACAACATTCCAGGCCCTGAGCTTCACAAACACAAACACAAACACAAAAGCCCAGGCCCTGAGCTTCACAAACACAAACACTAACATAACAGCCCTGGCCCTGAGCTTCACAAACACAAACACAAACACAACAGCCCAGGCCCGGATCTTCACAAACACAAACACAACAGTCCAGGCCCTGAGCTTCACAAACACAAACACAAACACAACAGCCCAGGCCCTGAGCTTCACAAACACAAACACAAACATAACAGCCCTGGCCCTGAGCTTCACAAACACAAACACAAACATAACAGCCCATGCCCTGAGCTTCACAAACACAAACACTACAGCCCACGCCCTGAGCTTCACAAACACAAACACAAACACAACAGCCCGGGCCCTGAGCTTCACAAACACAAACACAAACACAAACACAACAGTCCAGGCCCTGAGCTTGCTTCAAAAACGCAAACTCAAACACAAACACAACAGCTCAGGCCCTGAGCTTCGCAAACACAAACACTACAGCCCAGGCCCGGAGCTTCACAAACACTAACACAACAGCCCAGGACCTGAGCTTCACAAACACAAACACAAACACAAACACAACAGTCCAGGCCCTGAGCTTCAAAAACGCAAACTCAAACACAAACACAACAGCTCAGGCCCTGAGCTTCGCAAACACAAACACTACTGCCCAGGCCCGGAGCTTCACAAACACAAACACAACAGCCCAGGCCCTGAGCTTCACAAACACAAACACAAACACAACAGCCCAGGCCCTGAGCTTCACAAACACAAACACAAACATAACAGCCCTGGCCCTGAGCTTCACAAACACAAACACAAACATAACAGCCCATGCCCTGAGCTTCACAAACACAAACACTACAGCCCACGCCCTGAGCTACACAAACACAAACACAACAGCCCGGGCCCTGAGCTTCACAAACACAAACACAAACACAACAGCCCAGGCCCTGAGCTTCAAAAACGCAAACTCAAACACAAACACAACAGCTCAGGCCCTGAGCTTCGCAAACACAAACACTACAGCCCAGGCCCGGAGCTTCACAAACACAAACACAACAGCCCAGGCCCTGAGCTTCACAAACACAAACACAAACACAACAGCCCAGGCCCTGAGCTTCACAAACACAAACACAAACATAACAGCCCTGGCCCTGAGCTTCACAAACACAAACACAAACATAACAGCCCATGCCCTGAGCTTCACAAACACAAACACTACAGCCCACGCCCTGAGCTACACACACACAAACACAACAGCCCGGGCCCTGAGCTTCACAAACACAAACACAAACACAACAGCCCAGGCCCTGAGCTTCAAAAACGCAAACTCAAACACAAACACAACAGCTCAGGCCCTGAGCTTCGCAAACACAAACACTACAGCCCAGGCCCGGAGCTTCACAAACACAAACACAACAGCCCAGGCCCTGAGCTTCACAAACACAAACACAAACACAACAGCCCAGGCCCTGAGCTTCACAAATACAAACACAAACACAGACACCAACAGACCAGGCCCTGAGCTTCACAAACACAAACAGCCCAGGCCCAGAGCTTCACAAACCCAAACACAAACAGATACGCAAACATAAACGCAAAAGCAAACACAAGCACAAACACAACAGCCCAGGCCCTGAGCTTCACAAACACAAACAACCCAGGCCCTGAGCTTCACAAACACAAACAAAAAAACAATCACAAACACAAACACAACAGCCCAGGCCCAGAGCTTCACAAACACAAACACAAACACAACAGCCCAGGCCCTAAGCTTCACGAACACAACCACAAACACAAACACAACAGCCAAGGCCCTGAGCCTCACAAACACAAACACAACAGCCCAGGCCCGAAGCTTCACAAACACAAACACAACATTCCAGGCCCTGAGCTTCACAAACACAAACACAAACACAAAAGCCCAGGCCCTGAGCTTCACAAACACAAACACTAACATAACAGCCCTGGCCCTGAGCTTCACAAACACAAACACAAACACAACAGCCCAGGCCCGGATCTTCACAAACACAAACACAACAGTCCAGGCCCTGAGCTTCACAAACACAAACACAAAAACAACAGCCCAGGCCCTGAGCTTCACAAACACAAACACAAACATAACAGCCCTGGCCCTGAGCTTCACAAACACAAACACAAACATAACAGCCCATGCCCTGAGCTTCACAAACACAAACACTACAGCCCACGCCCTGAGCTACACAAACACAAACACAAACACAACAGCCCGGGCCCTGAGCTTCACAAACACAAACACAAACACAAACACAACAGCCCAGGCCCTGAGCTTCAAAAACGCAAACTCAAACACAAACACAACAGCTCAGGCCCTGAGCTTCGCAAACACAAACACTACAGCCCAGGCCCGGAGCTTCACAAACACAAACACAACAGCCCAGGCCCTGAGCTTCACAAACACAAACACAAACACAACAGCCCAGGCCCTGAGCTTCACAAATACAAACACAAACACAGACACCAACAGACCAGGCCCTGAGCTTCACAAACACAAACAGCCCAGGCCCAGAGCTTCACAAACCCAAACACAAACAGATACGCAAACATAAACGCAAAAGCAAACACAAGCACAAACACAACAGCCCAGGCCCTGAGCTTCACAAACACAACAGCCCAGGCCCAGAGCTTCACAAACACAAACACAAACACAACAGCCCAGGCCCTAAGCTTCACGAACACAACCACAAACACAAACACAACAGCCAAGGCCCTGTGCCTCACAAACACAAACACAACAGCCCAGGTCCGAAGCTTCACAAACACAAACACAACATTCCAGGCCCTGAGCTTCACAAACACAAACACAAACACAAATGCCCAGGCCCTGAGCTTCACAAACACAAACACTAACATAACAGCCCTGGCCCTGAGCTTCACAAACACAAACACAAACACAACAGCCGAGGCCCTGAGCTTCACAAACACAAACACAAACACAGCAGCCCAGGCCCTGAGCTTCACAAACACAAACACAAACACAAACACAACAGCCCAGGTTCTGAGCTTCACAAACACAAACACAAACACAACAGCCCAGGCCATGAGCTTCACAAACACAAACACAACAGCCCAGGCTCTGAGCTTCACAAACAGAAAGACTGCAGCCCAGGCCCTGAACTTCACAAACACAAACACAAACAGCCCAGGCCCTGAGCTTCACAAATGCAAACACAAACACAGACACCAACAGACAAGGCCCTGATCTTCACAAACACAAACATACCAGGCCCTGAGCTTCACAAACCCAAACATAAAAAGACACGCAAACGCAAACACAAAAGCAAGCGCAAACGCAAACACAAACACAAACACAGACATGAACAGAAAAGACACTGAGCTTCAAAAACCCAAGCACAAACAGCCCAGGCCATGAGCTTCACAAATACAAACACAAACACAAACACCAACAGACCAGGCCCTGAGCTTCACAAACACAAACATCCCAGGCCCTGAGCTTCACAAACGCAAACACAAACAGACACGCAAACGCAAACGGAAAAAGCAAGCGCAAACGCAAAAACAAAAACAAACAGAACAGCCCAGGCCCTGAGCTTCACAAGCACAAACACAAACACAAATGCCCAGGCCCTGAGCTTCACAAACACAAACACAAACACAACAGCCCTGGCCCTGGGCTTCACAAACACAAACAAAAACACAAATAAAAATACAAACACAAACACAACAGCCCAGGCCTTGAGCTTCACAAACACAAACACAAAAGCCCAGGCCCTGAGCTTCACAAACACAAACACAAACACAACAGCCCAGGCCCTGAGCTTCACAAACACAAGCACAAACACATACACAACAGCCCAGGCCCTGAGCATCACAAACTCAAACACAAACACGACAGCCCTAGCCCTGAGCTTCAGAAACACAACCACAAACACAAACACAACAGCCAAGGCCCTGAGCTTCACAAACACAAACACAACAGCCCAGGCCCGGAGCTTCACAAACACAAACACAACAGTCCAGGCCCTGAGCCTCACAAACACAATCACAAACACAACAGTCCAGGCCCTGAGCTTCACAAACACAAACACAAACATAACAGCCCTGGCCCTGAGCTTCACAAGCACAAACACAAACACAACAGCCCAGGCCCTGAGCTTCACAAACACAAACACAAACACAACAGCCCAGGCCCTGAGCTTCACAAATACAAACACAAACACAACAGCCCAGGTTCTGAGCTTCACAAACACAAACACAAACACCACAGCCCAGCCTCTGAGCTTCACAAACACAAACACAACAGCCCAGGCCCTGGCTTCACAAGCACAAACACAAACACAACAGCCCTGGCCCTGAGCTTCACAAACACACACACAAACACAACAGCCCTGGCCCTGAGCTTCACAAACACAAACACAAACTCAACAGCCCAGGCCCTGAGCTTCACAAATACAAACACAGACACAGCAGCCCAGGCCCTGAGCTTCAAAAACACAAACACAAACACAACAGCCCTGGCCCTGAGCTTCACAAACACAAACACAAACTCAACAGCCCAGGCCCAGAGCTTCACAAACCCCAACACAAACAGATACGCAAACATAAACGCAAAAGCAAACACAAGCACAAACACAACAGCCCAGGCCCTGAGTTTCACAAACACAAACAACCCAGGCCCTGAGCTTCACAAACACAAACAAAAAAACAATCACAAACACAAACACAACAGCCCAGGCCCAGAGCTTCACAAACACCAACACAAACACAACAGCCCAAGCCCTAGGCTTCACGAACACAACCACAAACACAAACACAACAGCCAAGGCCCTGAGCCTCACAAACACAAACACAACAGCCCAGGCCCGAAGCTTCACAAACACAAACACAACATTCCAGGCCCTGAGCTTCACAAACACAAACACAAACACAAAAGCCCAGGCCCTGAGCTTCACAAACACAAACACTAACATAACAGCCCTGGCCCTGAGCTTCACATACACAAACACAAACACAACAGCCCAGGCCCTGAGCTTCACAAACACAAACACAAACACAGCAGCCCAGGCCCTGAGCTTCACAAACACAAACACAAGTACAAACACTACAGCCCACACCCTACGCTTCACAAACACAAACACAAACACAACAGCCCAGGCCATGAGCTTCACAAACACAAACACAAACACAACAGCCCAGGCTCTGAGCTTCACAAACAGAAAGACAGCAAGCCCAGGCCCTGAGCTTCACAAACACAAACACAAACAGCCCAGGCCCTGAGCTTCACAAATGCAAACACAAACACAGACACCAACAGACAAGGCCCTGATCTTCACAAACACAAACATACCAGGCCCTGAGCTTCACAAACCCAAACATAAAAAGACACGCAAACGCAAACACAAAAGCAAGCGCAAACGCAAACACAAACACAAACACAGACATGAACAGAAAAGACACTGAGCTTCAAAAACCCAAGCACAAACAGCCCAGGCCATGAGCTTCACAAATACAAACACAAACACAAACACCAACAGACCAGGCCCTGAGCTTCACAAACACAAACATCCCAGGCCCTGAGCTTCACAAACGCAAACACAAACAGACACGCAAACGCAAACGGAAAAAGCAAGCGCAAACGCAAAAACAAAAACAAACACAACAGCCCAGGCCCTGAGCTTCACAAGCACAAACATAAACACAAATGCCCAGGCCCTGAGCTTCACAAACACAAACACAAACACAACAGCCCTGGCCCTGGGCTTCACAAACACAAACAAAAACACAAATAAAAATACAAACACAAACACAACAGCCCAGGCCTTGAGCTTCACAAACACAAACACAAAAGCCCAGGCCCTGAGCTTCACAAACACAAACACAAACACAACAGCCCAGGCCCTGAGCTTCACAAACACAAGCACAAACACATACACAACAGCCCAGGCCCTGAGCATCACAAACTCAAACACAAACACGACAGCCCTAGCCCTGAGCTTCAGAAACACAACCACAAACACAAACACAACAGCCAAGGCCCTGAGCTTCACAAACACAAACACAACAGCCCAGGCCCGGAGCTTCACAAACACAAACACAACAGTCCAGGCCCTGAGCCTCACAAACACAATCACAAACACAACAGTCCAGGCCCTGAGCTTCACAAACACAAACACAAACATAACAGCCCTGTCCCTGAGTTTCACAAGCACAAACACAAACACAAACACAACAGCCCAGGCCCTGAGCTTCACAAACACAAACACAAACACAACAGCCCAGGCCCTGAGCTTCACAAATACAAACACAAACACAACAGCCCAGGTTCTGAGCTTCACAAACACAAACACAAACACCACAGCCCAGCCTCTGAGCTTCACAAACACAAACACAACAGCCCAGGCCCTGGCTTCACAAGCACAAACACAAACACAACAGCCCTGGCCCTGAGCTTCACAAACACAAACACAAACACAACAGCCCTGGCCCTGAGCTTCACAAACACAAACACAAACTCAACAGCCCAGGCCCTGAGCTTCACAAATACAAACACAGACACAGCAGCCCAGGCCCTGAGCTTCAAAAACACAAATACAAACACAAACACAACAGCTCCGGACATGAGCTTCACAAACACAAACACAAACACTACAGCCCAGGCCCTGAGCTTCACAAACACAAACACAAACACAACAGCCCAGTCACTGAGCTTCACAAACACAAACACAAACACAACAGCCCAGGCTCTGAGCTTCACAAACACAAACACCACAGCCCAGGCCCTGTGCTTCACAAACACAAACACAAATACCACAGCCCAGGCCCTGAGCGACACAAACACAAGCACAAACACCACAGCCCAGCCCCTGAGCTTCACACACCCAAACACAAACACAACAGCCCAGGCCCTGGGCTTCACAAACACAAACACAAACACAGCAGCCCAGGCCCTGAGCTTCACAAGCACAGAACACAAACACAACAGCCCTGGCCATGAGCTTCACAAACACAAACACAACAGCCCGCGCCCTGAGCTTCACAAGCACAAACACAAACACCACAGCCCAGGCCCTGAGCTTCAAAAACACAAACACAACAGCCCAGGCCCTGAGCTTCACAAACACAAACACAAACACAACAGCTCAGGCCACGATCTTCACAAACACTAACACAACCACAACAGTTCAGGCCCTGAGCTTCACAAACAAAAAAACAAACACAACAGCCCAGGCTCTGAGCTTCACAAATACAAACACAAACACAGACACCAACAGACCAGGCCCTGAGCTTCACAAACACAAACAGCCCAGGCCCAGAGCTTCACAAACCCAAACATAAAAAGACACGCAAACGCAAACACAGACAGAAACACAACAGCTCAGGCCCTGAGCTTCACAAACACAAACACAAACACAACAGCCCAGGCCATGAGCTTCACAAACACAAACACAGCAGTCCAGGCCCTGAGCTTCACAAACACAAACACAAACACAACAGCCCAGGCCCTGAGCTTCACAAACACAAACACAAACACAACATCCCAGGCCCTGAGCATCACAAACACAAACACAACAGCACAGGCCCTGAGCTTCACAAACACAACCACGATTACAAACACAACAGCTAAGGCCCTGAGCTTCACAAACACAAACACAAACACAACAGCCCAGGCTCGGAGCTTCACAAACACAAACACAACAGTCCAGGCCCTGAGCTTCACAAACACAAACACAAACATCACAGCCCTGGCCCTGAGCTTCACAAACACAAACACAAACATAACAGCCCATGCCCTGAGCTTCACAAACACAAACACTACAGCTCACGCCCTGAGCTACACAAACACAAACACAAACACAACAGCCCGGGCCCTGAGCTTCACAAACACAAACACAAACACAAACACAACAGCCCAGGCCCTGAGCTTCAAAAACGCAAACCCGAACACAAACACAACAGCTCAGGCCCTGAGCTTCGCAAACACAAACACTACAGCCCAGGCCCGGAGCTTCACAAACACAAACACAACAGCCCAGGCCCTGAGCTTCACAAACACAAACACAACAGCCCAGGCCCTGAGCTTCACAAATACAAACACAAACACAGACCCCAACAGACCAGGCCCTCAGCTTCACAAACACAAACAGCCCAGGCCCTGAGCTTCACAAACACAAACAACCCAGGCCCTGAGCTTCACAAACACAAACAAAAAAACAATCACAAACACAAACACAACAGCCCAGGCCCTGAGCTTCACAAACACAAACACAAACACAACAGTGCAGGCCCTAAGCTTCACGAACACAACCACAAACACAAACACAACAGCCAAGGCCCTGCGCCTCACAAACACAAACACAACAGCCCAGGCCCGAAGCTTCACAAACACAAACACAACATTCCAGGCCCTGAGCTTCACAAACACAAACACAAACACAACAGCCCAGGCCCTGAGCTTCACAAACACAAACACTAACATAACAGCCCTGGCCCTGAGCTTCACAAACACAAACACAAACACAGCAGCCCAGGCCCTGAGCTTCACGAACACAACCACAAACACAAACACAACAGCCAAGGCCCTGCGCCTCACAAACACAAACACAACAGCCCAGGCCCGAAGCTTCACAAACACAAACACAACATTCCAGGCCCTGAGCTTCACAAACACAAACACAAACACAACAGCCCAGGCCCTGAGCTTCACAAACACAAACACTAACATAACAGCCCTGGCCCTGAGCTTCACAAACACAAACACAAACACAACAGCCCAGGCCCTGAGCTTCACAAACACAAACACAAACACAGCAGCCCAGGCCCTGAGCTTCACAAACACAAACACAAGCACAAACACTACAGCCCACACCCTACGCTTCACAAACACTAACACAAACACAACAGCCCAGGCCCTGAGCTTCACAAACACAAACACAAACACAACAGCCCAGGCCCTGAGCTTCACAAACACAAAGACAGCAGCCCAGGCCCTGAGCTTCACAAACACAAACACAAACAGCCCAGGCCCTGAGCTTCACGAATGCAAACACAAACACAGACACCAACAGACAAGGCCCTGATCTTCACAAACACAAACATCCCAGGCCCTGAGCTTCACAAACCCAAACATAAAAAGACACGCAAACGCAAACACAAAAGCAAGCGCAAACGCAAATACAAACACAAACACAGACATGAACAGACAAGACACTGATCTTCAAAAACCCAAGCACAAACAGCCCAGGCCATGAGCTTCACAAATACAAACACAAACACAAACACCAAGAGACCAGGCCCTGAGCTTCACAAACACAAACACAAACATCCCAGGCCCTGAGCTTCACAAACGCAAACACAAACAGACACGCAAACGCAAACGGAAAAAGCAAGCGCAAACGCAAAAACAAAAACAAACAAAACAGCCCAGGCCCTGAGCTTCACAAGCACAAACACAAACACAAATGCCCAGGCCCTGAGCGTCACTAACACAAACACAAACACATACACAACAGCCCAGGCCCTGAGCATCACAAACTCAAACACAAACACAACAGCCCTGGCCCTGGGCTTCACAAACACAAACAAAAACACAAATAAAAATACAAACACAAACACAACAGCCCAGGCCTTGAGCTTCACAAACACAAACACAAAAGCCCAGGCCCTGAGCTTCACAAACACAAACACAAACACAACAGCCTAGGCCCTGAGCTTCACAAACACAAACACAAACACATACACAACAGCCCAGGCCCTGAGCATCACAAACTCAAACACAAACACAACAGCCCTAGCCCTGAGCTTCACAAACACAACCACAAACACAAACACAACAGCCAAGGCCCTGAGCTTCACAAACACAAACACAACAGACCAGGCCCGGAGCTTCACAAACACAAACACAACAGTCCAGGCCCTGAGCCTCACAAACACAATCACAAACACAACAGCCCTGGCCCTGAGCTTCACAAGCACAAACACAAACACAAACACAACAGCCCAGGCCCTGAGCTTCACAAACACAAACACAACAGCCCAGGCCCTGAGCTTCACAAATACAAACACAAACACAGACACCAACAGACCAGGCCCTGAGATTCACAAACACAAACACGAACAGCCCAGGCCCTGAGCTTCACAAACCCAAACACAAACAGACACGCAAACGCAAACACAAAAGCAAGCGCAAACGCAAAAACAAACACAAACACAACAGCACAGGCCCTGAGATTCACAAACACAAACACAAATGCCCTGGCCCTGAGCTTCACAAACACAAACACAAACACAACAGCCCAGGCCATGAGCTTCTCAAACACGAACACAGCAGCCCTGGCCCTGAGCTTCACAAACACAAACACAAACACAGCAGCCCAGGCCCTGAGCTTCACGAACACAACCACAAACACAAACACAACAGCCAAGGCCCTGCGCCTCACAAACACAAACACAACATTCCAGGCCCTGAGCTTCACAAACACAAACACAAACACAACAGCCCAGGCCCTGAGCTTCACAAACACAAACACTAACATAACAGCCCTGGCCCTGAGCTTCACAAACACAAACACAAACACAACAGCCCAGGCCCTGAGCTTCACAAACACAAACACAAACACAGCAGCCCAGGCCCTGAGCTTCACAAACACAAACACAAGCACAAACACTACAGCCCACACCCTACGCTTCACAAACACAAACACAAACACAACAGCCCAGGCCCTGAGCTTCACAAACACAAACACAAACACAACAGCCCAGGCCCTGAGCTTCACAAACACAAAGACAGCAGCCCAGGCCCTGAGCTTCACAAACACAAACACAAACAGCCCAGGCCCTGAGCTTCACGAATGCAAACACAGACACAGACACCAACAGACAAGGCCCTGATCTTCACAAACACAAACATCCCAGGCCCTGAGCTTCACAAACCCAAACATAAAAAGACACGCAAACGCAAACACAAAAGCAAGCGCAAACGCAAATACAAACACAAACACAGACATGAACAGACAAGACACTGATCTTCAAAAACCCAAGCACAAACAGCCCAGGCCATGAGCTTCACAAATACAAACACAAACACAAACACCAAGAGACCAGGCCCTGAGCTTCACAAACACAAACACAAACATCCCAGGCCCTGAGCTTCACAAACGCAAACACAAACAGACACGCAAAAGCAAACGGAAAAAGCAAGCGCAAACGCAAAAACAAAAACAAACAAAACAGCCCAGGCCCTGAGCTTCACAAGCACAAACACAAACACAAATGCCCAGACCCTGAGCGTCACAAACACAAACACAAACACATACACAACAGCCCAGGCCCTGAGCATCACAAACTCAAACACAAACACAACAGCCCAGGCCTTGAGCTTCACAAACACAAACACAAAAGCCCAGGCCCTGAGCTTCACAAACACAAACACAAACACAACAGCCTAGGCCCTGAGCTTCACAAACACAAACACAAACACATACACAACAGCCCAGGCCCTGAGCATCACAAACTCAAACACAAACACAACAGCCCTAGCCCTGAGCTTCACAAACACAACCACAAACACAAACACAACAGCCAAGGCCCTGAGCTTCACAAACACAAACACAACAGACCAGGCCCGGAGCTTCACAAACACAAACACAACAGTCCAGGCCCTGAGCCTCACAAACACAATCACAAACACAACAGCCCTGGCCCTGAGCTTCACAAGCACAAACACAAACACAAACACAACAGCCCAGGCCCTGAGCTTCACAAACACAAACACAAACACAACAGCCCAGGCCCTGAGCTTCACAAATACAAACACAAACACAGACACCAACAGACCAGGCCCTGAGATTCACAAACACAAACACGAACAGCCCAGGCCCTGAGCTTCACAAACCCAAACACAAACAGACACGCAAACGCAAACACAAAAGCAAGCGCAAACGCAAAAACAAACACAAACACAACAGCACAGGCCCTGAGATTCACAAACACAAACACAAATGCCCTGGCCCTGAGCTTCACAAACACAAACACAAACACAACAGCCCAGGCCATGAGCTTCTCAAACACGAACACAGCAGCCCAGGCCCTGAGCTTCACAAACACAAACACAAACACAACAGCCCAGACCCTGAGCTTCACAAACACAAACACAGCAGCCCAGGCCCTGAGCATCACAAACACAAACACAACAGCCCAGTCCCTGCGCTTCACAAACACAACCACAATCACAAACACAACAGCCAAGGCCCTGAGCTTCACAAACACAAACACAACAGCCCAGGCCCGGAGCTTCACAAACACAAACACAAGATGTCCAGGCCCTGAGCTTCACAAACACAAACACAAACACAACAGCCCAGGACCTGAGCTTCACAAACACAAACACAAACATAACAGCCCTGGCCCTGAACTTCACAAACACAAACACAAACACAACAGCCCATGCCCTGAGCTTCACAAACACAAACACTACAGCCCACGACCAGAGCTACACAAACACAAACACAACAGCCCGGGCCCTGAGCTTCACAAACACAAACACAAACACAAACACAAACACAACAGCCCAGGCCCTGAGCTTCAAAAACGCAAACTCAAACACAAACACAACAGCTCAGGCCCTGAGCTTCACAAACACAAAAACAACAGCCCAGTCCCTGAGCTTCACAAACACAAACAGACACGCAAACGCAAACACAAAAGAAAACGCAAACACAAACGCAAACACAGACACAACAGCCCAGGCCCTGAGCTTCACAAACACAAACAACCCAGGACCTGAGCTTCACAAACACAAACACAAACACAACAGCCCACGCCCGAAGCTTCACGACCACAACCACAAACACAAACACAACAGCCCAGGCCCGGAGCTTCACAAACACAAACACAACAGTCCAGGCCTCGAGCTTCACAAACACAAACACAAACACAACAGCCCAGGCCCTGTGCTTCACAAACACAAACACTAACCTAACAGCAATGGCCCTGAGCTTCACAAACACAAACACAACAGCCCACACCCTGAGCTTCACAAACACAAACACAAACACAACAGCCCAGGCCCTGAGCTTCACAAAGACAAACTCAAACACAACAGACGGGGCCCTGAGATTCACAAATACAAACACAAACACAGACACCAACAGACAAGGCCCAGAGCTTCACAAACACAAACACAAACATCCCAGGCCCTGAGCTTCACAAACCCAAACATAAAAACACACGCAAACGCAAACACAAAAGCAAGCGCAAACGCAAATATAAACACAAACACAGACACCAACAGACAAGGCACTGAGCTTCAAAAACCCAAGCACAAACAGCCCAGGCCCTGAGCTTCACAAATACAAACACAAACACCAACAGACCAGGCACTGAGCTTCACAAAAACACAAACACAAACATCCCAGGCCCTGAGATTCACAAACACAAACACAAACAGACACGCAAACGCAAACACAAAAGCAAGCGCAAACGCAAAAACAAACACAAACACAACAGCCCAGTCCCTGAGCTTCACAAACACAAACACAAACACAAATGCCCAGGCCCTGAGCGTCACAAACACAAACACAACAGCCCTGGCCCTGGGCTTCACAAACACAAACAAAAACACAAAGAAAAACACAAACACAAACACAACAGCCCAGGCCTTGAGCTTCACAAATACAAACACAAATGCCCAGGCCCTGAGCTTCACAAACACAAGCACAGACACAACAGCCCAGGCCCTGAGCTTCACAAACACAAACACAAACTTATACACAACAGCCCAAGCCCTGAGCTTCACACACTCAAACACAAACACAACAGCCCAGGCCCTGAGCTTCACAAACACAACCACAGACACAAACACAACAGTCAAGGCCCTGAGCTTCACAAACACAAACACAACAGCCCAGGCCCGGAGCTTCACAAACACAAACACAGCAGTCCAGGCCCTGAGCTTCACAAACGCAATCACAAACACAACAGCCCAGGCCCTGAGGTTCACAAACACAAACACAACAGCCCTGGCCCTGAGCTTCACAAACAGGAACACAAGCACAAACACAACAACTCAGGCCCTGAGCTTCACAAACACCAACTCAAACACTACAGCCAATTCCCTGAGCTTCACAAACACAACCACAGCCCAGGCCCTGAGCTTCACAAGCACAAACACAAACAGCCCAGGCCCTGAGCTTCACAAACACAAACAACAACACGACAGCCCTGGCCCAGAGCTTCACAAGCACAGACACAAACACAAACACAACAGCCCAGGCCCTGAGCTTAACAAACACAAACACAACAGCCCAGGCCCTGAGCTTCACAAATACAAACACAAACACAACAGCCCAGGCTCTGAGCTTCACAAACACAAACACAAACACCACAGCCCAGCCTCTGAGCTTCACAAACACAAACACAACAGCCCAGGCCCTGGCTTCACAAGCACAAACACAAACACAACAGCCCTGGCCCTGAGCTTCACAAACACAAACACAAGCTCAACAGCCCAGGCCCTGAGCTTCACAAACACAAACACAGACACAACATCCCAGGACCTGAGCTTCAAAAACACAAATACAAACACAAACACAACAGCTCCGGCCATGAGCTTCACAAACACAAACAGAAACACAACAGCCCAGGCCCAGAGCTTCACAAACACAAACACAAACACTACAGCCCAGTCCCTGAGCTTCACAAACACAAACACAAACACAACAGCCCAGGCTCTGAGCTTCACAAACACAAACACAACAGCCCAGGCCCTGAGCTTCACAAACACAAACACAAATACCACAGCCCAGGCCCTGAGCTACACAAACACAAGCACAAACACCACAGCCCAGCCCCTGAGCTTCACACACACAAACACAAACACAACAGACCAGGCCCTGGGCTTCACAAACACAAACACAAACACAGCAGCCCAGGCCCTGAGCTTCACAAGCACAGAACACAAATACAACAGCCCTGGCCATGAGCTTCACGAACACAAACACAACAGCCCACGCCCTGAGCTTCACAAGCACAAACACAAACTCCGCAGCCCAGGCCCTGAGCTTCAAAAACACAAACACAAACACAACAGCCCAGGCCCTGAGCTTCACAAACACAAACACAGCAGCTCAGGCCACGATCTTCACAAACACTAACACAACCACAACAGTTCAGGCCCTCAGCTTCACAAACACAAACACTACAGCCCAGGCCCTGAGCTTCACAAACACAACCACAGCCCAGGCCCTGAGCTTCACAAACACAAATACAAAAACCACAGCCCAGCCCCTGAGCTTCACAAACACAAACACAAACACCACAAGCCAGGCCGTTTGCTTCACAAACACAAACACCACAGCCCAGGCCCTGAGCTTCACAAACACAAACACAAACACCACAGCCCAGTCCCAGAGCTTCACAAACACAAACACAAACACCACAGCCCAGGCCCTGAGCTTCACAAACACAATCACAAACACCTCAGCCCAGGCCCTGAGCTTCACAAACACAAAAACAAACACAAACACCACAGCCCAGGCCGTTTGCTTCACAAACACAAACACCACAGCCCAGGCCCTGAGTTTCACAAATACAAACACCACAGCCCAGGCCCAGAGCTTCACAAACACAAACACAAACGCAAACACAAACACTACAGCCCAGGCTCTGAGCTTCACAAACACAAACACCACAGCCCATGCCCAGGGGCTCACAAACACAAACGCGAAAAGCCCGGGCCCAGAGCTTCACAAACACAAGCACAAACACATTCAGCACGGTCCCTGAGCTTCACAAACACCAACACAAACACAAATACAAACAGCCCGGGCTCTGAGCTTCACATACACAAACAAAAACAACCCAGGCCCTGAGCTTCACAAACACAAACACAAACAGCCCAGGCCCTGAGCTTCACAAACACAAACACAAACAGCCCAGGCCCTGAGCTTCACAAACACAAACACAAACACAAACACAACAGCCAAGGCCCGGAGCTTCACAAACACAACAGTCCAGGCCCTGAGCTTCACAAACACAAACACAAACACAACAGCCAAGGCCCTGAGCTTCACAAATACAAACACAAACACAGACACCAACAGACCAGTCCCTGAGCTTCACAAACACAAACACAACAGCCAAGGCCCGGAGCTTCACAAACACAACAGTCCAGGCCCTGAGCTTCAGAAACACAAACACAAACACAACAGCCCAGGCCCTGAGCTTCACAAATACAAACACAAACACAGACACCAACAGACCAGTCCCTGAGCTTCACAAACACAAACACAAACAGCCCAGGCCCTGAGCTTCACAAACGCAAACAGAGAAAGACACGCAAACGCAAACACAAACACAAGCACAACAGCCCAGGCCCTGAGCTTCACAAACACAAACACAAATGCCCTGGCCCTGAGCTTCATAAATACAAAACCAACAGCCCAGGCCATGAGCTTCACAAACACAAACACAGCAGCCCAGGCCCTGAGCTTCACAAACACAAACACAAACACAACAGCCAAGGCCCTGAGCTTCACAAATACAAACACAAACACAGACACCAACAGACCAGGCCCTGAGCTTCACAAACACAAACACAAACAACCCAGGCCCTGAGCTTCACAAACGCAAACATAGAAAGACACGCAAACGCAAACACAAACACAAACACAACAGCCCAGGCCCTGAGCTTCACAAATACAAACCCAACAGCCCAGGCCCTGAGCTTCACAAACACAATCACAAACACAACAGCCCAGGCCCTGAGCTCCACAAACACAACCACAAACACAAACACAACAGCCCAGGCACTGAGCTTCGCAAACGCAAACATAGAAAGACACGCAAACGCAAACACAAACACAAACATAACAGCCCAGGCCATGAGCTTCACAAACACAAACACAGCAGCCCAGGCCCTGAGCTTCACAAACACAATCACAAACACAACAGCACAGACCCTGAGCCTCTCAAACACTAACACATACACAACAGCCCAGGCCCTGAGCTTCACAAACACAAACACATACACAACAGCCCAGGCCCTGTGCATCACAAACTCAAACACAAACACAACAGCCCTAGCCCTGAGCTTCACAAACACAACGACAAACACAAACACAACAGCCAAGGCCCTGAGCTTCACAAACACAAACACAACAGCCCAGGCCCGGAGCTTCACAAACACAAACACAACAGTCCAGGCCCTGAGCCTCACAAACACAATCACAAACACAACAGCCCTGGCCCTGAGCTTCACAAACACAAACACAAACACAACAGCCCAGGCCCTGAGCTTCACAAACACAAACACAACAGCCCAGGCCCTGAGCTTCACAAATACAAACACAAACACAGACACCAACAGACCAGTCCCTGAGCTTCACAAACACAAACACAACAGCCAAGGCCCGGAGCTTCACAAACACAACAGTCCAGGCCCTGAGCTTCAGAAACACAAACACAAACACAACAGCCAAGGCCCTGAGCTTCACAAATACAAACACAAACACAGACACCAACAGACCAGTCCCTGAGCTTCACAAACACAAACACAAACAGCCCAGGCCCTGAGCTTCACAAACGCAAACATAGAAAGACACGCAAACGCAAACACAAACACAAGCACAACAGCCCAGGCCCTGAGCTTCACAAACACAAACACAAATGCCCTGGCCCTGAGCTTCATAAATACAAACCCAACAGCCCAGGCCATGAGCTTCACAAACACAAACACAGCAGCCCAGGCCCTGAGCTTCACAAACACAAACACAAACACAACAGCCAAGGCCCTGAGCTTCACAAATACAAACACAAACACAGACACCAACAGACCAGGCCCTGAGCTTCACAAACACAAACACAAACAACCCAGGCCCTGAGCTTCACAAACGCAAACATAGAAAGACACGCAAACGCAAACACAAACACAAACACAACAGCCCAGGCCCTGAGCTTCACAAACACAAACACAAATGCCCTGGCCCTGAGCTTCACAAATACAAACCCAACAGCCCAGGCCCTGAGCTTCACAAACACAATCACAAACACAACAGCCCAGGCCCTGAGCTCCACAAACACAACCACAAACACAAACACAACAGCCCAGGCCCGGAGCTTCACAAACACAAACACAACAGTCCAGGCCATGAGCTTCACAAACACAAACACAAACACAACAGCCCAGGCACTGAGCTTCACAAACGCAAACATAGAAAGACACGCAAACGCAAACACAAACACAAACATAACAGCCCAGGCCATGAGCTTCACAAACACAAACACAGCAGCCCAGGCCCTGAGCTTCACAAACACAATCACAAACACAACAGCACAGACCCTGAGCCTCTCAAACACTAACACATACACAACAGCCCAGGCCCTGAGCTTCACAAACACAAACACATACACAACAGCCCAGGCCCTGAGCATCACAAACTCAAACACAAACACAAGAGCCCTAGCCCTGAGCTTCACAAACACAACGACAAACACAAACACAACAGCCAAGGCCCTGAGCTTCACAAACACAAACACAACAGCCCAGGCCCGGAGCTTCACAAACACAAACACAACAGTCCAGGCCCTGAGCCTCACAAACACAATCACAAACAGAACAGCCCTGGCCCTGAGCTTCACAAACACAAACACAAACACAAACACAACAGCCCAGGCCCTGAGCTTCACAAACACAAACACAAGAGCCCAGGCCCTGAGCTTCACAAATACAAACACAAACACAGACACCAGCAGACCAGGCCCTGAGCTTCACAAACACAAACACGAACAGCCCAGGCCCTGAGCTTCACAAACCCAAACACAAACAGACACGCAAACGCAAACACAAAAGCAAGCGCAAACTCAAAAACAAACACAAACACAACAGCACAGGCCCTGAGCTTCACAAACACAAACACAAATGCCCTGGCCCTGAGCTTCACAAACACAAACACAAACACAACAGCCCAGGCCATGAGCTTCTCAAACACAAACACAGCAGCCCAGGCCCTGAGCTTCACAAACACAAACACAAACACAACAGCCCAGGCCCTGAGCTTCACAAACACAAACACAAACACAACAGCCCAGGCCCTGAGCATCACAAACACAAACACAACAGCCCAGGCCCTGCGCTTCACAAACTCAGACACAACAGCCCAGGCCCGGAGCTTCACAAACACAAACACAAGATGTCCAGGCCCTGAGCTTCACAAACACAAACACAAACACAACAGCCCAGGCCCTGAGCTTCACAAACACAAACACAAACATAACACCCCAGGTCCTGAGCTTCACAAACACACACACAAACACAACAGCCCATGCCCTGAGCTTCACAAACACAAACACAAACACCACAGCCCAGGCCCCGAGCTTCAAAAACACAAACACAAACACAACAGCCCAGGCCCTGAGCTTCACAAACGCAAACATAGAAAGACACGCAAACGCAAACACAAACACAAAAACAACAGCCCAGGCCCTGAGCTTCACAAACACAAACACAAATGCCCTGGCCCTGAGCTTCATAAATACAAACCCAACAGCCCAGGCCATGAGCTTCACAAACACAAACACAGCAGCCCAGGCCCTGAGCTTCACAAACACAAACACAAACACAACAGCCAAGGCCCTGAGCTTCACAAATACAAACACAAACACAGACACCAACAGACCAGGCCCTGAGCTTCACAAACACAAACACAAACAACCCAGGCCCTGAGCTTCACAAACGCAAACATGGAAAGACACGCAAACGCAAACACAAACACAAACACAACAGCCCAGGCCCTGAGCTTCACAAACACAAACACAAATGCCCTGGCCCTGAGCTTCACAAATACAAACCCAACAGCCCAGGCCCTGAGCTTCACAAACACAATCACAAACACAACAGCCCAGGCCCTGAGCTCCACAAACACAACCACAAACACAAACACAACAGCCAAGGCCCTGAGCATCACAAACACAAACACAAACACAACAGCCCAGGCCCGGAGCTTCACAAACACAAACACAACAGTCCAGGCCATGAGCTTCACAAACACAAACACAAACACAACAGCCCAGGCACTGAGCTTCACAAACGCAAACATAGAAAGACACGCAAACGCAAACACAAACACAAACATAACAGCCCAGGCCATGAGCTTCACAAACACAAACACAGCAGCCCAGGCCCTGAGCTTCACAAACACAATCACAAACACAGCAGCACAGACCCTGAGCCTCTCAAACACTAACACATACACAACAGCCCAGGCCCTGAGCTTCACAAACACAAACACAAACACATACACAACAGCCCAGGCCCTGAGCATCACAAACTCAAACACAAACACAACAGCCCTAGCCCTGAGCTTCACAAACACAACGACAAACACAAACACAACAGCCAAGGCCCTGAGCTTCACAAACACAAACACAACAGCCCAGGCCCGGAGCTTCACAAACACAAACACAACAGTCCAGGCCCTGAGCCTCACAAACACAATCACAAACACAACAGCCCAGGCCCTGAGCTTCACAAACACAAACACAAACACAAACACAACAGCCCAGGCCCTGAGCTTCACAAACACAAACACAACAGCCCAGGCCCTGAGCTTCACAAATACAAACACAAACACAGACACCAACAGACCAGGCCCTGAGCTTCACAAACACAAACACGAACAGCCCAGGCCCTGAGCTTCACAAACCCAAACACAAACAGACACGCAAACGCAAGCACAAAAGCAAGCGCAAACTCAAAAACAAACACAAACACAACAGCACAGGCCCTGAGCTTCACAAACACAAACACAAATGCCCTGGCCCTGAGCTTCACAAACACAAACACAACAGCCCAGGCCATGAGCTTCTCAAACACAAACACAGCAGCCCAGGCCCTGAGCTTCACAAACACAAACACAAACACAACAGCCCAGGCCCTGAGCTTCACAAACACAAACACAAACACAACAGCCCAGGCCCTGAGCATCACAAACACAAACACAACAGCCCAGGCCCTGCGCTTCACAAACACAGACACAACAGCCCAGGCCCGGAGCTTCACAAACACAAACACAAGATGTCCAGGCCCTGAGCTTCACAAACACAAACACAAACACAACAGCGCAGGCCCTGAGCTTCACAAACACAAACACAAACATAACACCCCTGGCCCTGAGCTTCACAAACACACACACAAACACAACAGCCCATGCCCTGAGCTTCACAAACACAAACACAAACACCACAGCCCAGGCCCTGAGCTTCACAAACACAAACACAAACACAACAGCCCAGGCACTGAGCTTCACAAACGCAAACATAGAAAGACACGCAAACGCAAACACAAACACAAACATAACAGCCCAGGCCATGAGCTTCACAAACACAAACACAGCAGCCCAGGCCCTGAGCTTCACAAACACAATCACAAACACAACAGCACAGACCCTGAGCCTCTCAAACACTAACACATACACAACAGCCCAGGCCCTCAGCTTCACAAACACAAACACAAACACATACACAACAGCCCGGGCCCTGAGCTTCACAAACACAAACACACACACAACAGCCCAGGCACTGAGCTTCACAAACGCAAACATAGAAAGACACGCAAACGCAAACACAAACACAAACACAACAGCCCAGGCCATGAGCTTCACAAACACTAACACAGCAGCCCAGGCCCTGAGCTTCACAAACACAATCACAAACACAACAGCACAGACCCTGAGCCTCTCAAACACTAACACAAACACAACAGCCCAGGCCCTCAGCTTCACAAACACAAACACATACACAACAGCCCAGGCCCTGAGCATCACAAACTCAAACACAAACACAACAGCCCTAGCCCTGAGCTTCACAAACACAACGACATCACAAACACAACAGCCAAGGCCATGAGCTTCACAAACACAAACACAACAGCCCAGGCCCGGAGCTTCACAAACACAAACACAACAGTCCAGGCCCTGAGCCTCACAAACACAATCACAAACACAACAGCCCAGGCCCTGATCTTCACAAACACAAACACAAACATAACAGCCCTGGCCCTGAGCTTCACAAGCACAAGCACAAACACAACAGCCCAGGCCCTGAGCTTCACAAACACAAACACAACAGCCCAGGCCCTGAGCTTCACAAATACAAACACAAACACAGACACCAACAGACCAGGCCCTGAGCTTCACAAACACAAACACGAACAGCCCAGGCCCTGAGCTTCACAAACCCAAACACAAATAGACATGCAAACGCAAACACAAAAGCAAGCGCAAACGCAAAAACAAACACAAACACAACAGCACAGGCCCTGAGCTTCACAAACACAAACACAAATGCCCTGGCCCTGAGCTTCACAAACACAAACACAAACACAACAGCCCAGGCCATGAGCTTCTCAAACACAAACACAGCAGCCCAGGCCCTGAGCTTCACAAACACAAACACAAACACAACAGCCCAGGCCCTGAGCTTCACAAACACAAACACAAACACAACAGCCCAGGCCCTGAGCATCACAAACACAAACACAACAGCCCAGGCCCTGCGCTTCACAAACACAGACACAACAGCCCAGGCCCGGAGCTTCACAAACACAAACACAAGATGTCCAGGCCCTGAGCTTCACAAACACAAACACAAACACAACAGCCCAGGCCCTGAGCTTCACAAACACAAACATAACACCCCTGGTCCTGAGCTTCACAAACACACACACAAACACAACAGCCCATGCCCTGAGCTTCACAAACACAAACACAAACACCACAGCCCAGGCCCTGAGCTTCAAAAACACAACCACAAACACAACAGCCCAGGCCCTGAGCTTCACAAACGCAAACATAGAAAGACACGCAAACGCAAACACAAACACAAACACAACAGCCCAGGCCCTGAGCTTCACAAACACAAACACAAATGCCCTGGCCCTGAGCTTCATAAATACAAACCCAACAGCCCAGGCCATGAGCTTCACAAACACAAACACAGCAGCCCAGGCCCTGAGCTTCACAAACACAAACACAAACACAACAGCCAAGGCCCTGAGCTTCACAAATACAAACACAAACACAGACACCAACAGACCAGGCCCTGAGCTTCACAAACACAAACACAAACAACCCAGGCCCTGAGCTTCACAAACGCAAACATGGAAAGACACGCAAACGCAAACACAAACACAAACACAACAGCCCAGGCCCTGAGCTTCACAAACACAAACACAAATGCCCTGGCCCTGAGCTTCACAAATACAAACCCAACAGCCCAGGCCCTGAGCTTCACAAACACAATCACAAACACAACAGCCCAGGCCCTGAGCTCCACAAACACAACCACAAACACAAACACAACAGCCAAGGCCCTGAGCATCACAAACACAAACACAAACACAACAGCCCAGGCCCGGAGCTTCACAAACACAAACACAACAGTCCAGGCCATGAGCTTCACAAACACAAACACAAACACAACAGCCCAGGCACTGAGCTTCACAAACGCAAACATAGAAAGACACGCAAACGCAAACACAGACACAAACATAACAGCCCAGGCCATGAGCTTCACAAACACAAACACAGCAGCCCAGGCCCTGAGCTTCACAAACACAATCACAAACACAACAGCACAGACCCTGAGCCTCTCAAACACTAACACATACACAACAGCCCAGGCCCTGAGCTTCACAAACACAAACACAAACACATACACAACAGCCCAGGCCCTGAGCATCACAAACTCAAACACAAACACAACAGCCCTAGCCCTGAGCTTCACAAACACAACGACAAACACAAACACAACAGCCAAGGCCCTGAGCTTCACAAACACAAACACAACAGCCCAGGCCCGGAGCTTCACAAACACAAACACAACAGTCCAGGCCCTGAGCCTCACAAACACAAACACAAACACAAACACAACAGCCCAGGCCCTGAGCTTCACAAACACAAACACAACAGCCCAGGCCCTGAGCTTCACAAATACAAACACAAACACAGACACCAACAGACCAGGCCCTGAGCTTCACAAACACAAACACGAACAGCCCAGGCCCTGAGCTTCACAAACCCAAACACAAACAGACACGCAAACGCAAACACAAAAGCAAGCGCAAACTCAAAAACAAACACAAACACAACAGCACAGGCCCGGAGCTTCACAAACACAAACACAACAGTCCAGGCCCTGAGCTTCACAAACACAAACACAAACACAAACACAACAGCCCAGGCCCTGAGCTTCACAAACACAAACACAACAGCCCAGGCCCTGAGCTTCACAAATACAAACACAAACACAGACACCAACAGACCAGGCCCTGAGCTTCACAAACACAAACACGAACAGCCCAGGCCCTGAGCTTCACAAACCCAAACACAAACAGACACGCAAACGCAAACACAAAAGCAAGCGCAAACTCAAAAACAAACACAAACACAACAGCACAGGCCCTGAGCTTCACAAACACAAACACAAATGCCCTGGCCCTGAGCTTCACAAACACAAACACAACAGCCCAGGCCATGAGCTTCTCAAACACAAACACAGCAGCCCAGGCCCTGAGCTTCACAAACACAAACACAAAAGCCCAGGCCCTGAGCTTCACAAACACAAACACAAACACAACAGCCCAGGCCCTGAGCATCACAAACACAAACACAACAGCCCAGGCCCTGCGCTTCACAAACACAGACACAACAGCCCAGGCCCGGAGCTTCACAAACACAAACACAAGATGTCCAGGCCCTGAGCTTCACAAACACAAACACAAACACAACAGCGCAGGCCCTGAGCTTCACAAACACAAACACAAACATAACACCCCTGGCCCTGAGCTTCACAAACACACACACAAACACAACAGCCCATGCCCTGAGCTTCACAAACACAAACACAAACACCACAGCCCAGGCCCTGAGCTTCACAAACACAAACACAAACACAACAGCCCAGGCACTGAGCTTCACAAACGCAAACATAGAAAGACACGCAAACGCAAACACAAACACAAACATAACAGCCCAGGCCATGAGCTTCACAAACACAAACACAGCAGCCCAGGCCCTGAGCTTCACAAACACAATCACAAACACAACAGCACAGACCCTGAGCCTCTCAAACACTAACACATACACAACAGCCCAGGCCCTGAGCTTCACAAACACAAACACAAACACATACACAACAGCCCAGGCCCTGAGCTTCACAAACACAAACACACACACAACAGCCCAGGCACTGAGCTTCACAAACGCAAACATAGAAAGACACGCAAACGCAAACACAAACACAAACACAACAGCCCAGGCCATGAGCTTCACAAACACTAACACAGCAGCCCAGGCCCTGAGCTTCACAAACACAATCACAAACACAACAGCACAGACCCTGAGCCTCTCAAACACTAACACAAACACAACAGCCCAGGCCCTCAGCTTCACAAACACAAACACATACACAACAGCCCAGGCCCTGAGCATCACAAACTCAAACACAAACACAACAGCCCTAGCCCTGAGCTTCACAAACACAACGACAAACACAAACACAACAGCCAAGGCCATGAGCTTCACAAACACAAACACAACAGCCCAGGCCCGGAGCTTCACAAACACAAACACAACAGTCCAGGCCCTGAGCCTCACAAACACAATCACAAACACAACAGCCCAGGCCCTGATCTTCACAAACACAAACACAAACATAACAGCCCTGGCCCTGAGCTTCACAAGCACAAGCACAAACACAACAGCCCAGGCCCTGAGCTTCACAAACACAAACACAACAGCCCAGGCCCTGAGCTTCACAAATACAAACACAAACACAGACACCAACAGACCAGGCCCTGAGCTTCACAAACACAAACACGAACAGCCCAGGCCCTGAGCTTCACAAACCCAAACACAAATAGACATGCAAACGCAAACACAAAAGGAAGCGCAAACGCAAAAACAAACACAAACACAACAGCACAGGCCCTGAGCTTCACAAACACAAACACAAATGCCCTGGCCCTGAGCTTCACAAACACAAACACAAACACAACAGCCCAGGCCATGAGCTTCTCAAACACAAACACAGCAGCCCAGGCCCTGAGCTTCACAAACACAAACACAAACACAACAGCCCAGGCCCTGAGCTTCACAAACACAAACACAAACACAACAGCCCAGGCCCTGAGCATCACAAACACAAACACAACAGCCCAGGCCCTGCGCTTCACAAACACAGACACAACAGCCCAGGCCCGGAGCTTCACAAACACAAACACAAGATGTCCAGGCCCTGAGCTTCACAAACACAAACACAAACACAACAGCCCAGGCCCTGAGCTTCACAAACACAAACACAAACATAACACCCCTGGCCCTGAGCTTCACAAACACACACACAAACACAACAGCCCATGCCCTGAGCTTCACAAACACAAACACAAACACCACAGCCCAGGCCCTGAGCTTCAAAAACACAAACACAAACACAACAGCCCAGGCCATGAGCTTCACAAACACAGCCACAACAGCTCAGGCCACGACCTTCACAAACACTAACACAACCACAACAGTTCAGGCCCTGAGCTTCACAAACACAAACATAAACACTACAGCCCAGGCCCTGAGCTTCACAAACACAAACACCACAGCCCAGTCCCTGAGCTTCACAAACACAAATACAAAAACCACAGCCCTGCCCCTGAGCTTCACAAACACAAACACAAACACCACAACCCAGGCCGTTTGCTTCACAAACACAAACACCACAGCCCAGGCCCTGAGCTTCACAAACACAAACACAAACACCACAGCCCAGGCCCAGAGCTTCACAAACACAAACACAAACACCACAGCCCAGGCACTGAGCTTCACAAACACAATCACAAACACCTCAGCACAGGCCCTGAGCTCCACAAACACAAAAACAAACACAAACACCACAGCCAAGGCCGTTTGCTTCACAAACACAAACACCACAGCCCAGGCCCTGAGTTTCACAAATACAAACACCACAGCCCAGGCCCAGAGCTTCACAAACACAAACACAAATGCAAACACAAACACTACAGCGCAGGCCCTGAGCTTCACAAACACAAACACCACAGCCCAGGCCCTGAGCTTCACAAACACAAACACAAACACTACAGCCCAGGCCCTGAGCTTCACAAACACAAACACAAACACAACAGCCCAGTCCCTGAGCTTCACAAACACAAACACAACAGCCCAGGCCCTGAGCTTCACAAATACAAACACAAACACAGACACCAACAGACCAGGCCCTGAGCTTCACAAACACAAACACGAACAGCCCAGGCCCTGAGCTTCACAAACCCAAACACAAATAGACATGCAAACGCAAACACAAAAGCAAGCGCAAACTCAAAAACAAACACAAACACAACAGCACAGGCCCTGAGCTTCACAAACACAAACACAAATGCCCTGGCCCTGAGCTTCACAAACACAAACACAAACACAACAGCCCAGGCCATGAGCTTCTCAAACACAAACACAGCAGCCCAGGCCCTGAGCTTCACAAACACAAACACAAACACAACAGCCCAGGCCCTGAGCTTCACAAACACAAACACAAACACAACAGCCCAGGCCCTGAACATCACAAACACAAACACAACAGCCCAGGCCCTGCGCTTCACAAACACAGACACAACAGCCCAGGCCCGGAGCTTCACAAACACAAACACAAGATGTCCAGGCCCTGAGCTTCACAAACACAAACACAAACACAACAGCCCAGGCCCTGAGCTTCACAAACACAAACACAAACATAACACCCCTGGCCCTGAGCTTCACAAACACACACACAAACACAACAGCCCATGCCCTGAGCTTCACAAACACAAACACAAACACCACAGCCCAGGCCCTGAGCTTCAAAAACACAAACACAAACACAACAGCCCAGGCCCTGAGCTTCACAAACACAGCCACAACAGCTCAGGCCACGACCTTCACAAACACTAACACAACCACAACAGTTCAGGCCCTGAGCTTCACAAACACAAACATAAACACTACAGCCCAGGCCCTGAGCTTCACAAACACAAACACCACAGCCCAGTCCCTGAGCTTCACAAACACAAATACAAAAACCACAGCCCTGCCCCTGAGCTTCACAAACACAAACACAAACACCACAACCCAGGCCGTTTGCTTCACAAACACAAACACCACAGCCCAGGCCCTGAGCTTCACAAACACAAACACAAACACCACAGCCCAGGCCCAGAGCTTCACAAACACAAACACAAACACCACAGCCCAGGCACTGAGCTTCACAAACACAATCACAAACACCTCAGCACAGGCCCTGAGCTCCACAAACACAAAAACAAACACAAACACCACAGCCCAGGCCGTTTGCTTCACAAACACAAACACCACAGCCCAGGCCCTGAGTTTCACAAATACAAACACCACAGCCCAGGCCCAGAGCTTCACAAACACAAACACAAATGCAAACACAAACACTACAGCGCAGGCCCTGAGCTTCACAAACACAAACACCACAGCCCAGGCCCTGAGCTTCACAAACACAAACACAAACACTACAGCCCAGGCCCTGAGCTTCACAAACACAAACACAAACACAACAGCCCAGACCCTGAGCTTCACAAACACAAACACAAACACAACAGCCCAGGCTCTGAGCTTCTCAAACACAAACACAACAGCCCAGGCCCTGAGCTTCACAAACACAAGCACAAACACCACAGCCCAGCCCCTGAGCTTCACACACACAAACACAAACACAACAGCCCAGGCCCTGGGCTTCACAATTCAAACACAAACACAGCAGCCCAGGCCCTGAGCTTCACAAGCACAGAACACAAACACAACAGCCCTGGCCATGAGCTTCACAAACACAAACACAAACACAACAGCTCAGGCCACGATCTTCACAAACACTAACACAACCACAACAGTTCAGGCCCTGAGCTTCACAAACACAAACACTACAGCCCAGGCCCTGAGCTTCACAAACGCAAACACCACAGCCCAGGCCCTGAGCTTCACAAACACAAATACAAAAACCACAGCCCAGCCCCTTAGCTTCACAAACACAAACACAAACACCACAACCCAGGCCGTTTGCTTCACAAACACAAACACCACAGCCCAGGCCCTGAGCTTCACAAACACAAACACAAACACCACAGCCCAGGCCCAGAGCTTCACAAACACAAACACAAACACCACAGCCCAGGCCCTGAGCTTCACAAACACAATCACAAACACCTCAGCCCAGGCCCTGAGCTTCACAAACACAAAAACAAACACAAACACCACAGCCCAGGCCGTTTGCTTCACAAACACAAACACCACAGCCCAGGCCCTGATTTTCACAAATACAAACACCACAGCCCAGGCCCAGAGCTAAACAAACACAAACACAAACGCAAACACAAACACTACAGCGCAGGCCCTGAGCTTCACAAACACAAACACCACAGCCCAGGCCCAGGGCTTCACAAACACAAACGCGAACAGCCCGGGCGCAGAGCTTCACAAACACAAGCACAAACAGCCCAGGCACTGAGCTTCACAAACACAAACACAAACACATTCAGCACGGTCCGTGAGCTTCACAAACACCAACACAAACACAAATACAAACAGCCCGGGCTCTGAGCTTCACATACACAAACAAAAACAACCCAGGCCCTGAGCTTCACAAGCACAAACACAAACAGCCCAGGCCCTGAGCTTCACAAACACAAACACAAACAGCCCAGGCCCTGAGCTTCACAAACACAAACACAAACACAAACACAACAGCCAAGGCCCGGAGCTTCACAAACACAACAGTCCAGGCCCTGAGCTTCACAAACACAAACGCAAACACAACAGCCAAGGCCCTGAGCTTCACAAATACAAACACAAACACAGACACCAACAGGCCAGTCCCTGAGCTTCACAAACACAAACACAACAGCCAAGGCCCGGAGATTCACAAACCCAACAGCCCAGGCCATGAGCTTCACAAACACAAACACAGCAGCCCAGGCCCTGAGCTTCACAAACACAACCACAAACACAACAGCCAACGCCCTGAGCTTCACAAATACAAACACAAACACAGACACCAACAGACCAGGCCCTGAGCTTCACAAACACAAACACAAACCGCCCAGGCACTGAGCTTCACAAACGCAAACACAACAGCCAAGGCCCGGAGATTCACAAACCCAACAGCCCAGGCCATGAGCTTCACAAACACAAACACAGCAGCCCAGGCCCTGAGCTTCACAAACACAACCACAAACACAACAGCCAACGCCCTGAGCTTCACAAATACAAACACAAACACAGACACCAACAGACCAGGCCCTGAGCTCCACAAACACAACCACAAACACAAACACAACAGCCAAGGCCCTGAGCATCACAAACACAAACACAAACACAACAGCCCAGGCCCGGAGCTTCACAAACACAAACACAACAGTCCAGGCCATGAGCTTCACAAACACAAATACAAACACAACAGCCCAGGCACTGAGCTTCACAAACGCAAACATAGAAAGACACGCAAACGCAAACACAAACACAAACATAACAGCCCAGGCCATGAGCTTCACAAACACAAACACAGCAGCCCAGGCCCTGAGCTTCACAAACACAATCACAAACACAACAGCACAGACCCTGAGCCTCTCAAACACTAACACATACACAACAGCCCAGGCCCTGAGCTTCACAAACACAAACACAAACACATACACAACAGCCCAGGCCCTGAGCATCACAAACTCAAACACAAACACAACAGCCCTAGCCCTGAGCTTCACAAACACAACGACAAACACAAACACAACAGCCAAGGCCCTGAGCTTCACAAACACAAACACAACAGCCCAGGCCCGGAGCTTCACAAACACAAACACAACAGTCCAGGCCCTGAGCCTCACAAACACAATCACAAACACAACAGCCCAGGCCCTGAGCTTCACAAACACAAACACAAACACAACAGCCCAGGCCCTGAGCTTCACAAACACAAACACAACAGCCCAGGCCCTGAGCTTCACAAATACAAACACAAACACAGACACCAACAGACCAGGCCCTGAGCTTCACAAACACAAACACGAACAGCCCAGGCCCTGAGCTTCACAAACCCAAACACAAACAGACACGCAAACGCAAACACAAAAGCAAGCGCAAACTCAAAAACAAACACAAACACAACAGCACAGGCCCTGAGCTTCACAAACACAAACACAAATGCCCTGGCCCTGAGCTTCACAAACACAAACACAACAGCCCAGGCCATGAGCTTCTCAAACACAAACACAGCAGCCCAGGCCCTGAGCTTCACAAACACAAACACAAACACAACAGCCCAGGCCCTGAGCTTCACAAACACAAACACAAACACAACAGCCCAGGCCCTGAGCATCACAAACACAAACACAACAGCCCAGGCCCTGCGCTTCACAAACACAGACACAACAGCCCAGGCCCGGAGCTTCACAAACACAAACACAAGATGTCCAGGCCCTGAGCTTCACAAACACAAACACAAACACAGCAGCCCAGGCCCTGAGCTTCACAAACACAAACACAAACACAACAGCCCAGGCCCTGAGCTTCACAAACACAAACACAAACACAACAGCCCAGGCCCTGAGCTTCACAAACACAAACACAAACACAACAGCCCAGGCCCTGAGCATCACAAACACAGACACAACAGCCCAGGCCCGGAGCTTCACAAACACAAACACAAGATGTCCAGGCCCTGAGCTTCACAAACACAAACACAAACACAACAGCGCAGGCCCTGAGCTTCACAAACACAAACACAAACATAACACCCCTGGCCCTGAGCTTCACAAACACACACACAAACACAACAGCCCATGCCCTGAGCTTCACAAACACAAACACAAACACCACAGCCCAGGCCCTGAGCTTCACAAACACAAACACAAACACAACAGCCCAGGCACTGAGCTTCACAAACGCAAACATAGAAAGACACGCAAACGCAAACACAAACACAAACATAACAGCCCAGACCATGAGCTTCACAAACACAAACACAGCAGCCCAGGCCCTGAGCTTCACAAACACAATCACAAACACAACAGCACAGACCCTGAGCCTCTCAAACACTAACACATACACAACAGCCCAGGCCCTGAGCTTCACAAACACAAACACATACACAACAGCCCAGGCCCTGAGCTTCACAAACACAAACACACACACACAACAGCCCAGGCACTGAGCTTCACAAACGCAAACATAGAAAGACACGCAAACGCAAACACAAACACAAACACAACAGCCCAGGCCATGAGCTTCACAAACACTAACACAGCAGCCCAGGCCCTGAGCTTCACAAACACAATCACAAACACAACAGCCCAGGCCCTCAGCTTCACAAACACAAACACATACACAACAGCCCAGGCCCTGAGCATCACAAACTCAAACACAAACACAACAGCCCTAGCCGTGAGCTTCACAAACACAACGACAAACACAAACACAACAGCCAAGGCCATGAGCTTCACAAACACAAACACAACAGCCCAGGCCCGGAGCTTCACAAACACAAACACAACAGTCCAGGCCCTGAGCCTCACAAACACAATCACAAACACAACAGCCCAGGCCCTGATCTTCACAAACACAAACACAAACATAACAGCCCTGGCCCTGAGCTTCACAAGCACAAGCACAAACACAACAGCCCAGGCCCTGAGCTTCACAAACACAAACACAACAGCCCAGGCCCTGAGCTTCACAAATACAAACACAAACACAGACACCAACAGACCAGGCCCTGAGCTTCACAAACACAAACACGAACAGCCCAGGCCCTGAGCTTCACAAACCCAAACACAAATAGACATGCAAACGCAAACACAAAAGCAAGCGCAAACGCAAAAACAAACACAAACACAACAGCACAGGCCCTGAGCTTCACAAACACAAACACAAATGCCCTGGCCCTGAGCTTCACAAACACAAACACAAACACAACAGCCCAGGCCATGAGCTTCTCAAACACAAACACAGCAGCCCAGGCCCTGAGCTTCACAAACACAAACACAAACACAACAGCCCAGGCCCTGAGCTTCACAAACACAAACACAAACACAACAGCCCAGGCCCTGAGCATCACAAACACAAACACAACAGCCCAGGCCCTGCGCTTCACAAACACAGACACAACAGCCCAGGCCCGGAGCTTCACAAACACAAACACAAGATGTCCAGGCCCTGAGCTTCACAAACACAAACACAAACACAACAGCCCAGGCCCTGAGCTTCACAAACACAAACACAAACATAACACCCCTGGCCCTGAGCTTCACAAACACACACACAAACACAACAGCCCATGCCCTGAGCTTCACAAACACAAACACAAACACCACAGCCCAGGCCCTGAGCTTCAAAAACACAAACACAAACACAACAGCCCAGGCCCTGAGCTTCACAAACACAGCCACAACAGCTCAGGCCACGACCTTCACAAACACTAACACAACCACAACAGTTCAGGCCCTGAGCTTCACAAACACAAACATAAACACTACAGCCCAGGCCCTGAGCTTCACAAACACAAACACCACAGCCCAGTCCCTGAGCTTCACAAACACAAATACAAAAACCACAGCCCTGCCCCTGAGCTTCACAAACACAAACACAAACACCACAACCCAGGCCGTTTGCTTCACAAACACAAACACCACAGCCCAGGCCCTGAGCTTCACAAACACAAACACAAACACCACAGCCCAGGCCCAGAGCTTCACAAACACAAACACAAACACCACAGCCCAGGCACTGAGCTTCACAAACACAATCACAAACACCTCAGCACAGGCCCTGAGCTCCACAAACACAAAAACAAACACAAACACCACAGCCCAGGCCGTTTGCTTCACAAACACAAACACCACAGCCCAGGCCCTGAGTTTCACAAATACAAACACCACAGCCCAGGCCCAGAGCTTCACAAACACAAACACAAATGCAAACACAAACACTACAGCGCAGGCCCTGAGCTTCACAAACACAAACACCACAGCCCAGGCCCTGAGCTTCACAAACACAAACACAAACACTACAGCCCAGGCCCTGAGCTTCACAAACACAAACACAAACACAACAGCCCCGTCCCTGAGCTTCACAAACACAAACACAAACACAACAGCCCAGGCTCTGAGCTTCTCAAACACAAACACAACAGCCCAGGCCCTGAGCTTCACAAACACAAGCACAAACACCACAGCCCAGCCCCTGATCTTCACACACACAAACACAAACACAACAGCCCAGGCCCTGGGCTTCACAATTCAAACACAAACACAGCAGCCCAGGCCCTGAGCTTCACAAGCACAGAACACAAACACAACAGCCCTGGCCATGAGCTTCACAAACACAAACACAAACACAACAGCTCAGGCCACGATCTTCACAAACACTAACACAACCACAACAGTTCAGGCCCTGATCTTCACAAACACAAACACAACAGCCCAGGCCCTGAGCTTCACAAACGCAAACACCACAGCCCAGGCCCGAAGCTTCACAAACACAAATACAAAAACCACAGCCCAGCCCCTTAGCTTCACAAACACAAACACCACAACCCAGGCCGTTTGCTTCACAAACACAAACACCACAGCCCAGGCCCTGAGCTTCACAAACACAAACACAAACACCACAGCCCAGGCCCAGAGCTTCACAAACACAAACACAAACACCACAGCCCAGGCCCTGAGCTTCACAAACACAATCACAAACACCTCAGCCCAGGCCCTGAGCTTCACAAACACAAAAACAAACACAAACACCACAGCCCAGGCCGTTTGCTTCACAAACACAAACACCACAGCCCAGGCCCTGATTTTCACAAATACAAACACCACAGCCCAGGCCCAGAGCTAAACAAACACAAACACAAACGCAAACACAAACACTACAGCGCAGGCCCTGAGCTTCACAAACACAAACACCACAGCCCAGGCCCAGGGCTTCACAAACACAAACGCGAACAGCCCGGGCGCAGAGCTTCACAAACACAAGCACAAACAGCCCAGGCACTGAGCTTCACAAACACAAACACAAACACATTCAGCACGGTCCGTGAGCTTCACAAACACCAACACAAACACAAATACAAACAGCCCGGGCTCTGAGCTTCACATACACAAACAAAAACAACCCAGGCCCTGAGCTTCACAAGCACAAACACAAACAGCCCAGGCCCTGAGCTTCACAAACACAAACACAAACAGCCCAGGCCCTGAGCTTCACAAACACAAACACAAACACAAACACAACAGCCAAGGCCCGGAGCTTCACAAACACAACAGTCCAGGCCCTGAGCTTCACAAACACAAACGCAAACACAACAGCCAAGGCCCTGAGCTTCACAAATACAAACACAAACACAGACACCAACAGGCCAGTCCCTGAGCTTCACAAACACAAACACAACAGCCATGGCCCGGAGATTCACAAACCCAACAGCCCAGGCCATGAGCTTCACAAACACAAACACAGCAGCCCAGGCCCTGAGCTTCACAAACACAACCACAAACACAACAGCCAACGCCCTGAGCTTCACAAATACAAACACAAACACAGACACCAACAGACCAGGCCCTGAGCTTCACAAACACAAACACAAACCGCCCAGGCACTGAGCTTCACAAACGCAAACATAGAAAGACACGCAAACGCAAACACAAACACAAACACAACAGCCCAGGCCCTGAGCTTCACAAATACAAACCCAACAGCCCAGGCCATGAGCTTCACAAACACAAACACAGCAGCCCAGGCCCTGAGCTTCACAAACACAACCACAAACACAACAGCCAAGGCCCTGAGCTTCACAAATACAAACACAAACACAGACACCAACAGACCAGGCCCTGAGCTTCACAAACACAAACACAAACAGCCCAGGCCCTGAGCTTCTCAAACGCAAACATAGAAAGACACGCAAACGCAAACACAAACACAAACACAACAGCCCAGGCCCTGAGCTTCACAAACACAAACACAAATGCCCTGGCCCTGAGCTTCACAAATACAAACCCAACAGCCCAGGCCCTGAGCTCCACACACACAACCCCAAACACAAACACAACAGCCAAGGCCCTGAGCATCACAAACACAAACGCAAACACAACAGCCCAGGCCCGGAGCTTCACAAACACAAACACAACAGTCCAGGCCCTGAGCTTCACAAACACAAACACACACACAACAGCCCAGGCACTGAGCTTCACAAACGCAAACATAGAAAGACACGCAAACGCAAACACAAACACAAACACAACAGCCCAGGCCATGAGCTTCACAAACACTAACACAGCAGCCCAGGCCCTGAGCTTCACAAACACAATCACAAACACAACAGCACATACCCTGAGCCTCTCAAACACTAACACAAACACAACAGCCCATGCCCTGAGCTTCACAAACACAAACACATACACAACAGCCCAGGCCCTGAGCATCACAAACTCAAACACAAACACAACAGCCCTAGCCCTGAGCTTCACAAACACAACGACAAACACAAACACAACAGCCGAGGCCCTGAGCTTCACAAACACAAACACAACAGCCCAGGCCCGGAGCTTCACAAACACAAACACAACAGTCCAGGCCCTGAGCCTCACAAACACAATAACAAACACAACAGCCCAGGCCCTGAGCTTCACAAACACAAACACAAAGAAAACAGCCCTGGCCCTGAGCTTCACAAGCACAAACACAAACACAAACACAACAGCCCAGGCCCTGAGCTTCACAAACACAAACACAACAGCCCAGGCCCTGAGCTTCACAAATACAAACACAAACACAGACACCAACAGGCCAGCCCTGAGCTTCACAAACACAAACACGAACAGCCCAGGCCCTGAGCTTCACAAACCCAAACACAAACAGACACGCAAACACAAAAGCAAGCGCAAACGCAAAAACAAACACAAACACAACAGCACAGGCCCTGAGCTTCACAAGCACAAACACAAACACAAACACAACAGCCCAGGCCCTGAGCTTCACAAACACAAACATAACAGCCCAGGCCCTGAGCTTCACAAATACAAACACAAACACAGACACCAACAGGCCAGCCCTGAGCTTCACAAACACAAACACGAACAGCCCAGGCCCTGAGCTTCACAAATCCAAACACAAACAGACACGCAAACGCAAACACAAAAGCAAGCGCAAACGCAAAAACAAACACAAACACAACAGCACAGGCCCTGAGCTTCACAAACACAAACACAAATGCCCTGGCCATGAGCTTCTCAAACACAAACACAGCAGCCCAGGCCCTGAGCTTCACAAACACAAACACAAACAGACACGCAAACGCAAACACAAAAGCAAGCGCAAACGCAAAAACAAACACAAACACAACAGCACAGGCCCTGAGCTTCACAAACACACACACAACAGCCCAGGCACTGAGCTTCACAAACGCAAACATAGAAAGACACGCAAACGCAAACACAAACACAAACACAACAGCCCAGGCCATGAGCTTCACAAACACTAACACAGCAGCCCAGGCCCTGAGCTTCACAAACACAATCACAAACACAACAGCACATACCCTGAGCCTCTCAAACACTAACACAAACACAACAGCCCATGCCCTGAGCTTCACAAACACAAACACATACACAACAGCCCAGGCCCTGAGCATCACAAACTCAAACACAAACACAACAGCCCTAGCCCTGAGCTTCACAAACACAACGACAAACACAAACACAACAGCCGAGGCCCTGAGCTTCACAAACACAAACACAACAGCCCAGGCCCGGAGCTTCACAAACACAAACACAACAGTCCAGGCCCTGAGCCTCACAAACACAATAACAAACACAACAGCCCAGGCCCTGAGCTTCACAAACACAAACACAAAGAAAACAGCCCTGGCCCTGAGCTTCACAAGCACAAACACAAACACAAACACAACAGCCCAGGCCCTGAGCTTCACAAACACAAACACAACAGCCCAGGCCCTGAGCTTCACAAATACAAACACAAACACAGACACCAACAGGCCAGCCCTGAGCTTCACAAACACAAACACGAACAGCCCAGGCCCTGAGCTTCACAAACCCAAACACAAACAGACACGCAAACACAAAAGCAAGCGCAAACGCAAAAACAAACACAAACACAACAGCACAGGCCCTGAGCTTCACAAGCACAAACACAAACACAAACACAACAGCCCAGGCCCTGAGCTTCACAAACACAAACATAACAGCCCAGGCCCTGAGCTTCACAAATACAAACACAAACACAGACACCAACAGGCCAGCCCTGAGCTTCACAAACACAAACACGAACAGCCCAGGCCCTGAGCTTCACAAATCCAAACACAAACAGACACGCAAACGCAAACACAAAAGCAAGCGCAAACGCAAAAACAAACACAAACACAACAGCACAGGCCCTGAGCTTCACAAACACAAACACAAATGCCCTGGCCATGAGCTTCTCAAACACAAACACAGCAGCCCAGGCCCTGAGCTTCACAAACACAAACACAAACAGACACGCAAACGCAAACACAAAAGCAAGCGCAAACGCAAAAACAAACACAAACACAACAGCACAGGCCCTGAGCTTCACAAACACAAACACAACAGCCCAGGCCATGAGCTTCTCAAACACAAACACAGCAGCCCAGGCCATGAGCTTCACAAACACAAACACAACAGCCCAGGCCCTGAGCTTCACAAACACAAACACAAACACAACAGCCCAGGCCCTGAGCTTCACAAACACAAACACAACAGCCCAGGCCCGGAGCTTCACAAACACAAACACAAGATGTCCAGGCCCTGAGCTTCACAAACACAAACACAAACACAACAGCCCAGGCCCTGAGCTTCACAAACACAAACACAAACATAACACCCCTGGCCCTGAGCTTCACAAACACAAACACAAACACAACAGCCCATGCCCTGAGCTTCACAAACACAAACACAAACACCACAGCCCAGGCCCTGAGCTTCAAAAACACAAACACAAACACAACAGCCCAGGCCCTGAGCTTCACAAACACAAACACAACAGCTCAGGCCACGACCTTCACAAACACTAACACAACCACAACAGTTCAGGCCCTGAGCTTCACAAACACAAACACAAACACTACAGCCCAGGCCCTGAGCTTCACAAACACAAACACCACAGCCCAGTCCCTGAGCTTCACAAACACAAATACAAAAACCACAGCCCTGCCCCTGAGCTTCACAAACGCAAACACAAACACCACAGCCCAGGACGTTTGCTTCACAAACACAATCACAAACACAACAGCCAAGGCCCTGAGCTTCACAAACACAAACACAAACACCACAGCCCAGGCCCAGAGCTTCACAAACACAAACACAAACACCACAGCCCAGGCCCTGAGCTTCGCAAACACAATCACAAACACCTCAGCACAGGCCCTGAGCTTCACAAACACAAAAACAAACACAAACACCACAGCCCAGGCCGTTTGCTTCACAAACACAAACACCACAGCCCAGGCCCTGAGTTTCACAAATACAAACACCACAGCCCAGGCCCAGAGCTTCACAAACACAAACACAAACGCAAACACAAACACTACAGCACAGGCCCTGAGCTTCACAAACACAAACACCACAGCCCAGGCCCTGAGCTTCACAAACACAAACACAAACACTACAGCCCAGGCCCTGAGCTTCACAAACACAAACACAAACACAACAGCCCAGTCCCTGAGCTTCACAAACACAAACACAAACACAACAGCCCAGGCTCTGAGCTTCACAAACACAACAACCCAGGCCCTGAGCTTCACAAACACAAACACAAATACCACAGCCCAGGCCCTGAGCTACACAAACACAAGCACAAACACCACAGCCCAGCCCCTGAGCTTCACACACACAAACACAAACACAACAGCCCAGGCCCTGGGCTTCACAATTCAAACACAAACACAGCAGCCCAGGCCCTGAGCTTCACAAGCACAGAACACAAACACAACAGCCCTGGCCATGAGCTTCACAAACACAAACACAAACACAACAGCCCACGCCCTGAGCTTCACAAGCACAAACACAAACACCACAGCCCAGGTCCCAGAGCTTCAAAAGCACAAACACAACCACAACAGTTCAGGCCCTGAGCTTCACAAACACAAACACTACAGCCCAGGTCCTGAACTTCACAAACACAAACACCACAGCCCAGGCCCTGAGCTTCACAAACACAAATACAAAAACCACAACCCAGCCCCTGAGCTTCACAAACACAAACACAAACACAACAGCCCAGGCCCTGAGCTTCACAAACACAAACACAAACATAACACCCCTGGCCCTGAGCTTCACAAACACAAACACAACAGCCCATGCCCCGAGCTTCACAAACACAAACACAAACACCACAGCCCAGGCCCTGAGCTTCAAAAACACAAACACAACAGCCCAGGCCCTGAGCTTCACAAACACAAACACAACAGCTCAGGCCACGACCTTCACAAACACTAACACAACCACAACAGTTCAGGCCCTGAGCTTCACAAACACAAACACAAACACTACAGCCCAGGCCCTGAGCTTCACAAACACAAACACCACAGCCCAGTCCCTGAGCTTCACAAACACAAATACAAAAACCACAGCCCTGCCCCTGAGCTTCACAAACGCAAACACAAACACCACAACCCAGGCCGTTTGCTTCACAAACACAAACACAAACACAACAGCCAAGGCCCTGAGCTTCACAAACGCAAACACAAACACCACAGCCCAGGCCCTGAGCTTCACAAACACAAACACAAACACCACAGCCCAGGCCCTGAGCTTCAAAAACACAAACACAAACACAACAGCCCAGGCCCTGAGCTTCACAAACACAAACACAACAGCTCAGGCCACGACCTTCACAAACACTAACACAACCACAACAGTTCAGGCCCTGAGCTTCACAAACACAAACACAAACACTACAGCCCAGGCCCTGAGCTTCACAAACACAAACACCACAGCCCAGTCCCTGAGCTTCACAAACACAAATACAAAAACCACAGCCCTGCCCCTGAGCTTCACAAACGCAAACACAAACACCACAACCCAGGCCGTTTGCTTCACAAACACAATCACAAACACAACAGCCAAGGCCCTGAGCTTCACAAACACAAACACAAACACCACAGCCCAGGCCCAGAGCTTCACAAACACAAACACAAACACCACAGCCCAGGCCCTGAGCTTCGCAAACACAATCACAAACACCTCAGCACAGGCCCTGAGCTTCACAAACACAAAAACAAACACAAACACCACAGCCCAGGCCGTTTGCTTCACAAACACAAACACCACAGCCCAGGCCCTGAGTTTCACAAATACAAACACCACAGCCCAGGCCCAGAGCTTCACAAACACAAACACAAACGCAAACACAAACACTACAGCACAGGCCCTGAGCTTCACAAACACAAACACCACAGCCCAGGCCCTGAGCTTCACAAACACAAACACAAACACTACAGCCCAGGCCCTGAGCTTCACAAACACAAACACAAACACAACAGCCCAGTCCCTGAGCTTCACAAACACAAACACAAACACAACAGCCCAGGCTCTGAGCTTCACAAACACAACAACCCAGGCCCTGAGCTTCACAAACACAAACACAAATACCACAGCCCAGGCCCTGAGCTACACAAACACAAGCACAAACACCACAGCCCAGCCCCTGAGCTTCACACACACAAACACAAACACAACAGCCCAGGCCCTGGGCTTCACAATTCAAACACAAACACAGCAGCCCAGGCCCTGAGCTTCACAAGCACAGAACACAAACACAACAGCCCTGGCCATGAGCTTCACAAACACAAACACAAACACAACAGCCCACGCCCTGAGCTTCACAAGCACAAACACAAACACCACAGCCCAGGTCCCAGAGCTTCAAAAGCACAAACACAAACACAACAGCCCAGGCCCTGAGCTTCACAAACACAAACACAAACACAACAGCTCAGACCACGATCTTCACAAACACTAACACAACCACAACAGTTCAGGCCCTGAGCTTCACAAACACAAACACTACAGCCCAGGCCCTGAACTTCACAAACACAAACACCACAGCCCAGGCCCTGAGCTTCACAAACACAAATACAAAAACCACAACCCAGCCCCTGAGCTTCACAAACACAAACACAAACACAACAGCCCAGGCCCTGAGCTTCACAAACACAAACACAAACATAACACCCCTGGCCCTGAGCTTCACAAACACAAACACAAACACAACAGCCCATGCCCCGAGCTTCACAAACACAAACACAAACACCACAGCCCAGGCCCTGAGCTTCAAAAACACAAACACAACAGCCCAGGCCCTGAGCTTCACAAACACAAACACAACAGCTCAGGCCACGACCTTCACAAACACTAACACAACCACAACAGTTCAGGCCCTGAGCTTCACAAACACAAACACAAACACTACAGCCCAGGCCCTGAGCTTCACAAACACAAACACCACAGCCCAGTCCCTGAGCTTCACAAACACAAATACAAAAACCACAGCCCTGCCCCTGAGCTTCACAAACGCAAACACAAACACCACAACCCAGGCCGTTTGCTTCACAAACACAAACACAAACACAACAGCCAAGGCCCTGAGCTTCACAAACGCAAACACAAACACCACAGCCCAGGCCCTGAGCTTCACAAACACAAACACAAACACCACAGCCCAGGCCGTTTGCTTCACAAACACAAACACCACAGCCCAGGCCCTGAGTTTCACAAATACAAACACCACAGCCCAGGCCCAGAGCTTCACAAACACAAACGCAAACACAAACACTACAGCGCAGGCCCTGAGCTTCACAAACACAAACACCACAGCCCAGGCCCTGAGCTTCACAAACACAAACACAAACACTACAGCCCAGGCCCTGAGCTTCACAAACACAAACACAACAGCCCAGTCCCTGAGCTTCACAAACACAAACACAAACACAACAGCCCAGGCTCTGAGCTTCACAAACACAAACACAACAACCCAGGCCCTGAGCTTCACAAACACAATCACAAATACCACAGCCCAGGCCCTGAGCTACACAAACACAAGCACAAACACCACAGCCCAGCCCCTGAGCTTCACACACACAAACACAAACACAACAGCCCAGGCCCTGGGCTTCACAATTCAAACACAAACACAGCAGCCCAGGCCCTGAGCTTCACAAGCACAGAACACAAACAGAACAGCCCTGGCCATGAGCTTCACAAACACAAACACAACAGCCCACGCCCTGAGCTTCACAAGCACAAACACAAACACCACAGCCCAGGCCCTGAGCTTCACAAACACAAACACAAACACAACAGCTCAGGCCACGATCTTCACAAACACTAACACAACCACAACAGTTCAGGCCCTGAGCTTCACAAACACAAACACTACAGCCCAGGCCCTGAACTTCACAAACACAAACACCACAGCCCAGGCCCTGAGCTTCACAAACACAAATACAAAAACCACAGCCCAGCCCCTGAGCTTCACAAACACAAACACAAACACAACAGCCCAGGCCCTGAGCTTCACAAACACAAACACAAACATAACACCCCTGGCCCTGAGCTTCACAAACACAAACACAACAGTCCAGGCCGTTTGCTTCACAATCACAAACACCACAGCCCAGGCCCTGAGCTTCACAAACACAAACACAAACACCACAGCCCAGGCCCAGAGCTTCACAAACACAAACACCACAGCCCAGGCCCTGAGCTTCACAAACACAATCACAAACACCTCAGCCCAGGCCCTGAGCTTCACAAACACAAAAACAAACACAAACACCACAGCCCAGGCCGTTTGCTTCACAAACACAAACACCACAGCCCAGGCCCTCAGTTTCACAAATACAAACACCACAGCCCAGGCCCAGAGCTTCACAAACACAAACACAAACGCAAACACAAACACTACAGCGCAGGCCCTGAGCTTCACAAACACAAACACCACAGCCCAGGCCCAGGGCTTCACAAACACAAACGCGAACAGCCCGGGCGCAGAGCTTCACAAACACAAACACAAACAGCCCAGGCACTGAGCTTCACAAACACAAACACAAACACATTCAGCACGGTCCCTGAGCTTCACAAACACCAACACAGACACAAATACAAACTGCCCGGGCTCTGAGCTTCACATACACAAACAAAAACAACCCAGGCCCTGAGCTTCACAAACACAAACAGCCCAGGCCCTGAGCTTCACAAACACAAACACAAACAGCCAAGGCCCGGAGCTTCACAAACACAACAGTCCAGGCCCTGAGCTTCACATACACAAACAAAAACAACCCAGGCCCTGAGCTTCACAAGCACAAACACAAACAGCCCAGGCCCTGAGCTTCACAAACACAAACACAAACAGCCCAGGCCCTGAGCTTCACAAACACAAACACAAACACAAACACAACAGCCAAGGCCCGGAGCTTCACAAACACAACAGTCCAGGCCCTGAGCTTCACAAACACAAACGCAAACACAACAGCCAAGGCCCTGAGCTTCACAAATACAAACACAAACACAGACACCAACAGGCCAGTCCCTGAGCTTCACAAACACAAACACAACAGCCAAGGCCCGGAGATTCACAAACCCAACAGCCCAGGCCATGAGCTTCACAAACACAAACACAGCAGCCCAGGCCCTGAGCTTCACAAACACAACCACAAACACAACAGCCAACGCCCTGAGCTTCACAAATACAAACACAAACACAGACACCAACAGACCAGGCCCTGAGCTTCACAAACACAAACACAAACCGCCCAGGCACTGAGCTTCACAAACGCAAACATAGAAAGACACGCAAACGCAAACACAAACACAAACACAACAGCCCAGGCCCTGAGCTTCACAAATACAAACCCAACAGCCCAGGCCATGAGCTTCACAAACACAAACACAGCAGCCCAGGCCCTGAGCTTCACAAACACAACCACAAACACAACAGCCAAGGCCCTGAGCTTCACAAATACAAACACAAACACAGACACCAACAGACCAGGCCCTGAGCTTCACAAACACAAACACAAACAGCCCAGGCCCTGAGCTTCACAAACGCAAACATAGAAAGACACGCAAACGCAAACACAAACACAAACACAACAGCCCAGGCCCTGAGCTTCACAAACACAAACACAAATGCCCTGGCCCTGAGCTTCACAAATACAAACCCAACAGCCCAGGCCCTGAGCTCCACACACACAACCACAAACACAAACACAACAGCCAAGGCCCTGAGCATCACAAACACAAACACAAACACAACAGCCCAGGCCCGGAGCTTCACAAACACAAACACAACAGTCCAGGCCCTGAGCTTCACAAACACAAACACACACACAACAGCCCAGGCACTGAGCTTCACAAACGCAAACATAGAAAGACACGCAAACGCAAACACAAACACAAACACAACAGCCCAGGCCATGAGCTTCACAAACACTAACACAGCAGCCCAGGCCCTGAGCTTCACAAACACAATCACAAACACAACAGCACAGACCCTGAGCCTCTCAAACACTAACACAAACACAACAGTTCAGGCCCTGAGCTTCACAAACACAAACACTACAGCCCAGGCCCTGAACTTCACAAACACAAACACCACAGCCCAGGCCCTGAGCTTCACAAACACAAATACAAAAACCACAGCCCAGCCCCTGAGCTTCACAAACACAAACACAAACACAACAGCCCAGGCCCTGAGCTTCACAAACACAAACACAAACATAACACCCCTGGCCCTGAGCTTCACAAACACAAACACAACAGTCCAGGCCGTTTGCTTCACAAACACAAACACCACAGCCCAGGCCCTGAGCTTCACAAACACAAACACAAACACCACAGCCCAGGCCCAGAGCTTCACAAACACAAACACCACAGCCCAGGCCCTGAGCTTCACAAACACAATCACAAACACCTCAGCCCAGGCCCTGAGCTTCACAAACACAAAAACAAACACAAACACCACAGCCCAGGCCGTTTGCTTCACAAACACAAACACCACAGCCCAGGCCCTCAGTTTCACAAATACAAACACCACAGCCCAGGCCCAGAGCTTCACAAACACAAACACAAACGCAAACACAAACACTACAGCGCAGGCCCTGAGCTTCACAAACACAAACACCACAGCCCAGGCCCAGGGCTTCACAAACACAAACGCGAACAGCCCGGGCGCAGAGCTTCACAAACACAAACACAAACAGCCCAGGCACTGAGCTTCACAAACACAAACACAAACACATTCAGCACGGTCCCTGAGCTTCACAAACACCAACACAGACACAAATACAAACTGCCCGGGCTCTGAGCTTCACATACACAAACAAAAACAACCCAGGCCCTGAGCTTCACAAACACAAACAGCCCAGGCCCTGAGCTTCACAAACACAAACACAAACAGCCAAGGCCCGGAGCTTCACAAACACAACAGTCCAGGCCCTGAGCTTCACATACACAAACAAAAACAACCCAGGCCCTGAGCTTCACAAGCACAAACACAAACAGCCCAGGCCCTGAGCTTCACAAACACAAACACAAACAGCCCAGGCCCTGAGCTTCACAAACACAAACACAAACACAAACACAACAGCCAAGGCCCGGAGCTTCACAAACACAACAGTCCAGGCCCTGAGCTTCACAAACACAAACGCAAACACAACAGCCAAGGCCCTGAGCTTCACAAATACAAACACAAACACAGACACCAACAGGCCAGTCCCTGAGCTTCACAAACACAAACACAACAGCCAAGGCCCGGAGATTCACAAACCCAACAGCCCAGGCCATGAGCTTCACAAACACAAACACAGCAGCCCAGGCCCTGAGCTTCACAAACACAACCACAAACACAACAGCCAACGCCCTGAGCTTCACAAATACAAACACAAACACAGACACCAACAGACCAGGCCCTGAGCTTCACAAACACAAACACAAACCGCCCAGGCACTGAGCTTCACAAACGCAAACATAGAAAGACACGCAAACGCAAACACAAACACAAACACAACAGCCCAGGCCCTGAGCTTCACAAATACAAACCCAACAGCCCAGGCCATGAGCTTCACAAACACAAACACAGCAGCCCAGGCCCTGAGCTTCACAAACACAACCACAAACACAACAGCCAAGGCCCTGAGCTTCACAAATACAAACACAAACACAGACACCAACAGACCAGGCCCTGAGCTTCACAAACACAAACACAAACAGCCCAGGCCCTGAGCTTCACAAACGCAAACATAGAAAGACACGCAAACGCAAACACAAACACAAACACAACAGCCCAGGCCCTGAGCTTCACAAACACAAACACAAATGCCCTGGCCCTGAGCTTCACAAATACAAACCCAACAGCCCAGGCCCTGAGCTCCACACACACAACCACAAACACAAACACAACAGCCAAGGCCCTGAGCATCACAAACACAAACACAAACACAACAGCCCAGGCCCGGAGCTTCACAAACACAAACACAACAGTCCAGGCCCTGAGCTTCACAAACACAAACACACACACAACAGCCCAGGCACTGAGCTTCACAAACGCAAACATAGAAAGACACGCAAACGCAAACACAAACACAAACACAACAGCCCAGGCCATGAGCTTCACAAACACTAACACAGCAGCCCAGGCCCTGAGCTTCACAAACACAATCACAAACACAACAGCACAGACCCTGAGCCTCTCAAACACTAACACAAACACAACAGCCCATGCCCTGAGCTTCACAAACACAAACACATACACAACAGCCCAGGCCCTGAGCATCACAAACTCAAACACAAACACAACAGCCCTAGCCCTGAGCTTCACAAACACAACGACAAACACAAACACAACAGCCGAGGCCCTGAGCTTCACAAACACAAACACAACAGCCCAGGCCCGGAGCTTCACAAACACAAACACAACAGTCCAGGCCCTGAGCCTCACAAACACAATAACAAACACAACAGCCCAGGCCCTGAGCTTCACAAACACAAACACAAAGAAAACAGCCCTGGCCCTGAGCTTCACAAGCACAAACACAAACACAAACACAACAGCCCAGGCCCTGAGCTTCACAAACACAAACACAACAGCCCAGGCCCTGAGCTTCACAAATACAAACACAAACACAGACACCAACAGGCCATCCCTGAGCTTCACAAACACAAACACGAACAGCCCAGGCCCTGAGCTTCACAAACCCAAACACAAACAGACACGCAAACACAAAAGCAAGCGCAAACGCAAAAACAAACACAAACACAACAGCACAGGCCCTGAGCTTCACAAGCACAAACACAAACACAAACACAACAGCCCAGGCCCTGAGCTTCACAAACACAAACACAACAGCCCAGGCCCTGAGCTTCACAAATACAAACACAAACACAGACACCAACAGGCCAGCCCTGAGCTTCACAAACACAAACACGAACAGCCCAGGCCCTGAGCTTCACAAATCCAAACACAAACAGACACGCAAACGCAAACACAAAAGCAAGCGCAAACGCAAAAACAAACACAAACACAACAGCACAGGCCCTGAGCTTCACAAACACAAACACAAATGCCCTGGCCATGAGCTTCTCAAACACAAACACAGCAGCCCAGGCCCTGAGCTTCACAAACACAAACACAAACAGACACACAAACGCAAACACAAAAGCAAGCGCAAACGCAAAAACAAACACAAACACAACAGCACAGGCCCTGAGCTTCACAAACACAAACACAACAGCCCAGGCCATGAGCTTCTCAAACACAAACACAGCAGCCCAGGCCATGAGCTTCACAAACACAAACACAAACACAACAGCCCAGGCCCTGAGCTTCACAAACACAAACACAAACACAACAGCCCAGGCCCTGAGCTTCACAAACACAAACACAACAGCCCAGGCCCGGAGCTTCACAAACACAAACACAAGATGTCCAGGCCCTGAGCTTCACAAACACAAACACAAACACAACAGCCCAGGCCCTGAGCTTCACAAACACAAACACAAACAAAACACCCCTGGCCCTGAGCTTCACAAACACAAACACAAACACAACAGCCCATGCCCTGAGCTTCACAAACACAAACACAAACACCACAGCCCAGGCCCTGAGCTTCAAAAACACAAACACAAACACAACAGCCCAGGCCCTGAGCTTCACAAACACAAACACAACAGCTCAGGCCACGACCTTCACAAACACTAACACAACCACAACAGTTCAGGCCCTGAGCTTCACAAATACAAACACAAACTCAGACACCAACAGACCAGGCCCTGAGCTTCACAAACACAAACACAAACAGCCCAGGCCCTGAGCTTCACAAACGCAAACATAGAAAGACACGCAAACGCAAACACAAACACAAACACAACAGCCCAGGCCCTGAGCTTCACAAACACAAAAACAAACACATACGCCACAGCCCAGGCCGTTTGCTTCACAAACCAAACACCACAGCCCAGGCCCTGAGTTTCACAAATACAAACACCACAGCCCAGGCCCAGAGCTTCACAAACACAAACACAAACGCAAACACAAACAGTACAGCGCAGGCCCTGAGCTTCACAAACACAAACACCACAGCCCAGGCCCTGAGCTTCACAAACACAAACACAAACACTACAGCCCAGGCCCTGAGCTTCACAAACACAAACACAAACACAACAGCCCAGTCCCTGAGCTTCACAAACACAAACACAAACACAACAGCCCAGGCTTTGAGCTTCACAAACACAAACACAACAGCCCAGGCCCTGAGCTTCACAAACACAAACACAAATACCACAGCCCAGGCCCTGAGCTACACAAACACAAGCACAAACACCACAGCCCAGCCCCTGAGCTTCACACACACAAACACAAACACAACAGCCCAGGCCCTGGGCTTCACAATTCAAACACAAACACAGCAGCCCAGGCCCTGAGCTTCACAAGCACAGAACACAAACACAACAGCCCTGGCCATGAGCTTCACAAACACAAACACAAACACAACAGCCCACGCCCTGAGCTTCACAAGCACAAACACAAACACCACAGCCCAGGTCCCTGAGCTTCAAAAACACAAACACAAACACAACAGCCCAGGCCCTGAGCTTCACAAACACAAACACAAACACAACAGCTCAGGCCACGATCTTCACAAACACTAAAACAACCACAACAGTTCAGGCCCTGAGCTTCACAAACACAAACACTACAGCCCAGGCCCTGAACTTCACAAACACAAACACCACAGCCCAGGCCCTGAGCTTCACAAACACAAATACAAAAACCACAGCCCAGCCCCTGAGCTTCACAAACACAAACACAAACACCACAACCCAGGCCGTTTGCTTCACAAACACAAACACCACAGCCCAGGCCCTGAGCTTCACAAACACAAACACAAACACCACAGCCCAGTCACAGAGCTTCACAAACACAAACACAAACACCACAGCCCAGGCCCTGAGCTTCACAAACACAATCACAAACACCGCAGCCCAGGCCCTGAGCTTCACAAACACAAAAACAAACACAAACACCACAGCCCATGCCGTTTGCTTCACAAACACAAACACCACAGCCCAGGCCCTGAGTTTCACAAATACAAACACCACAGCCCAGGCCCAGAGCTTCACAAACACAAACACAAACGCAAACACAAACACTACAGCGCAGGCCCTGAGCTTCACAAACACAAACACCACAGCCCAGGCCCAGGGCTTCACAAACACAAACGCTAACAGCCCGGGCCCAGAGCTTCACAAACACAAACACAAACAGCCCAGGCACTGAGCTTCACAAACACAAACACAAACACATTCAGCACGGTCCCTGAGCTTCACAAACACCAACACAAACACAAATACAAACAGCCCGGGCTCTGAGCTTCACATACACAAACAAAAACAACCCAGGCCCTGAGCTTCACAAACACAAACACAAACAGCCCAGGCCCTGAGCTTCACAAACACAAACACAAACAGCCCAGGCCCTGAGCTTCACAAACACAAACACAAACACAACAGCCAAGGCCCGGAGCTTCACAAACACAACAGTCCAGGCCCTGAGCTTCACAAACACAAACTCAAACACAACAGCCAAGGCCCTGAGCTTCACAAATACAAACACAAACACAGACACCAACAGACCAGTCCCTGAGCTTCACAAACACAAACACAACAGCCAAGGCCCGGAGCTTCACAAACACAACAGTCCAGGCCCTGAGCTCACAAACACAAACACAAACACAGACACCAACAGACCAGTCCCTGAGCTTCACAAACACAAACACAAACACCACAGCGCAGGCCCAGAGCTTCACAAACACAAACACAAACACCTCAGCCCAGGCCCTGAGCTTCACAAACACAAAAACAAACACAAACATCACAGCCCAGGCCGTTTGCTTCACAAACACAAACACCACAGCCCAGGCCCTGAGTTTCACAAATACAAACACCACAGCCCAGGCCCAGAGCTTCACAAACACAAACACAAACGCAAACACAAACACTACAGCGCAGGCCCTGAGCTTCACAAACACAAACACCACAGCCCAGGCCCAGGGCTTCACAAACACAAACACGAACAGCTCGGGCCCAGAGCTTCACAAACACAAACACAAACAGCCCAGGCACTGAGCTTCACAAACACAAACACAAACACATTCAGCACGGTCCCTGAGCTTCACAAACACCAACACAAACACAAATACAAACAGCCCGGGCTCTGAGCTTCACATACACAAACAAAAACAACCCAGGCCCTGAGCTTCACAAACACAAACAGCCCAGGCCCTGAGCTTCACAAACACAAACAGCCCAGGCCCTGAGCTTCACAAACACAAACACAAACACAACAGCCAAGGCCCGGAGCTTCACAAACACAACAGTCCAGGCCCTGAGCTTCACAAACACAAACACAAATGCCCTGGCCCTGAGCTTCACAAATACAAACCCAACAGCCCAGGCCATGAGCTTCACAAACACAAACACAACAGCCCAGGCCCTGAGCTTCACAAACACAATCACAAACACAACAGCCCAGGCCCTGAGCTTCAGAAACACAAACACAACAGCCCAGGCCCAGAGCTTCACAAACACAAACACAACAGCCAAGGCCCTGAGCATCACAAACTCAAACACAAACACAACAGCCCAGGCCCTGAGCTTCACAAACACAACAGTCCAGGCCCTGAGCTTCACAAACACGAACACAAACACAACAGCCGAGGACCTGAGCTTCACAAACGCAAACATAGAAAGACACGCAAACGCAAACACAAACACAAACACAACAGCCCAGGCCATGAGCTTCACAAACACAAACACAACAGCCCAGGCCCTGAGCTTCTCAAACACTAACACAAACACAACAGCCCAGGCCCTGAGCTTCAGAAACACAAACACAACAGCCCAGGCCCTGAGCTTCACAAACACAACCACAAACACAAACACAACAGCCAAGGCCCTGAGCATCACAAACACAAACACAAACACGACAGCCCAGGCTCGGAGCTTCACAAACACAAACACAACAGTCCAGGCCCTGAGCTTTACAAACACAAACACAAACACAACAGCCCAGGCCCTGAGCTTCACAAACACAAACACAAACATAACAACCCTGGCCCTGAGCGTCACAAAGACAAACGCAAACACAACAGCCCATGCCCTGAGCTTCACAAACACAAACACTACAGCCCACTCCCTGAGCTACACAAACACAAACACAACAGCCCGGGCCCTGAGCTTCACTATCACAAACACAAACATAAACACAACAGCCCAGGCGCTGAGCTTCAAAAACGCAAACACAAACACAACAGCTCAGGCCCTGAGCTTCACAAACACAAACACAAACACAACAACTCAGGCCCAGAGCTTCACAAATACAAACACAACAGCCCAGGCACTGAGCTTCACAAACACAAACACAAATACAACAGCCCAGGCCCTGAGATTCACAAACACAAACACAACCAGAAACGCAAACGCAAACACAACCGCAAACGCAAACACAAACACAAACACAAACACAACAGCCCAGGCCCTTAGCTTCACAAAAACAAACACAAAAAACCCAGGCCCTGAGCTTCACAAACACATACACAAACATAAACACAACAGCCCAGGCGCTGAGCTTCAAAAACGCAAACACAAACACAACAGCTCAGGCCCTGAGCTTCACAAACACAAACACAAACACAACAACTCAGGCCCAGAGCTTCACAAACACAAACACAACAGTCCAGGCCCTGAGCCTCACAAACACAATCACAAACACAACAGCCCAGGCCCTGATCTTCACAAACACAAACACAAACATAACAGCCCTGGCCCTGAGCTTCACAAACACAACCACAAACACAAACCAGGTGATTGGAGGGTGGCAAATGTTGTGCCCCTGTTCAAGAAAGGGAATAGGAACAACCCTGGGAATTACAGGCCAGTTAGTCTTACTTCGGTGGTAGGCAAGTTGATGGAAAAGGTGCTGAGGGATAGGATTTCTGAGCATCTGGAAAGACACTGCTTGATTCGGGACAGTCAGCACGGTTTTGTGAGGGGTAGGTCTTGCCTCACAAGCCTGATTGAATTCTTTGAGCAGGTGACCAAGCAAGTGGATGAGGGTAAACCAGTGGATGTGGTGTACATGGATTTTAGTAAGGCATTTGATAAGGTCCCCCATGGTAGACTTATGGAGAAAGTCAGGAGGCATGGGATAGTGGGGAATGTGGCCAGTTGGATTAAGAATTGGCTAACTGATAGAAGGCAGAGAGTGGTCTTAGATGGTAAATACTCAGCCTGGAGCCCAGTTACCAGTGGCGTGCCGCAGGGATCAGTTCTGGGTCCTCTCCTGTTTGTGATTTTTATTAACGACTTGGATGAGGAAGTCGAAGGGTGGGTCGGTAAATTTGCAGATGATACAAAGGTTGGTGGAGTTGTGGATACCGAGGAGGGCTATTGTCGTCTGCAAAGGGACTTGGATAGGTTGCAGTGCTGGGCTGAAAAGTGGCAGATGGAGTTTAACCCTGAAAAGTGTGAGGTCGTCCATTTTGGAAGGACAAACACGAATGCAAAATACTGGGTTAACGGTAGGGTTCTTGGGCATGTGGAGGAGCAGAGAGACCTTGGGGTCTATGTGCATAGATCGTTGAAAGTTGCAACTCAAGTGGATAGGGCTGTGAAGAAGGCATATGGGGTGTTAGCGTTCATTAGCAGAGGGATTGAATTTAAGAGCCGTGAGGTGATGATGCAGCTGTACAGGACCTTGGTAAGGCCTCATTTGGAGTACTGTGTGCAGTTCTGGTCGCCTCATTTTAGGAAGGATGTGGAAGCCTTGGAGAGGGTGCAGAGGAGATTTACCAGGATGTTGCCTGGAATGGAGAATAAGTCTTACGAGGAAAGGCTGAACATTCTAGGCCTCTTCTCATTAGAACGGAGAAGGATGAGGGGTGACATGATAGAGGTTTATAAGATGATCAGGGGAATAGATAGGGTAGACAGTCAGAAACTTTTTCCCCGGGTGGAGCAAAGCGTTACAAGGGGTCATAAATTTAAGGTGAAGGGTGGGAGATATAAGGGGGATGTCAGGGGAAGTTTCTTTACCCAGAGAGTGGTCGGGGCATGGAATGCCTTGCCTGGGGAAGTTGTTGAGTCAGAAACTTTAGGGACTTTCAAACGGCTTTTAGATAGGTATATGGATAAAGGAGAATGATGGGGTATAGATTAAATTGTCCTTGACAGAGGACAAAGGATCGGCACAACGTCGTGGGCCGAAGGGCCTGTTCTGTGCTGTATTTTTCTATGTTCTATGTTTTCTATGTTCTAAGCACAAGCACAAACACAACAGCCCAGGCCCTGAGCTTCACAAACACAAACACAACAGCCCAGGCCCTGAGCTTCACAAATACAAACACAAACACAGACACCAACAGACCAGGCCCTGAGCTTCACAAACACAAACACGAACAGCCCAGGCCCTGAGCTTCACAAACCCAAACACAAATAGACATGCAAACGCAAACACAAAAGCAAGCGCAAACGCAAAAACAAACACAAACACAACAGCACAGGCCCTGAGCTTCACAAACACAAACACAAATGCCCTGGCCCTGAGCTTCACAAACACAAACACAACAGCCCAGGCCATGAGCTTCTCAAACACAAACACAGCAGCCCAGGCCCTGATCTTCACAAACACAAACACAAACACAACAGCCCAGGCCCTGAGCTTCACAAACACAAACACAAACACAACAGCCCAGGCCCTGAGCATCACAAACACAAACACAACAGCCCAGGCCCTGCGCTTCACAAACACAGACACAAGATGTCCAGGCCCTGAGCTTCACAAACACAAACACAAACACAACAGCCCAGGCCCTGAGCTTCACAAACACAAACACAAACATAACACCCCTGGCCCTGAGCTTCACAAACACACACACAAACACAACAGCCCATGCCCTGAGCTTCACAAACACAAACACAAACACCACAGCCCAGGCCCTGAGCTTCAAAAACACAAACACAAACACAACAGCCCAGGCCCTGAGCTTCACAAACACAGCCACAACAGCTCAGGCCACGACCTTCACAAACACTAACACAACCACAACAGTTCAGGCCCTGAGCTTCACAAACACAAACATAAACACTACAGCCCAGGCCCTGAGATTCACAAACACAAACACCACAGCCCAGTCCCTGAGCTTCACAAACACAAATACAAAAACCACAGCCCTGCCCCTGAGCTTCACAAACACAAACACAAACACCACAACCCAGGCCGTTTGCTTCACAAACACAAACACCACAGCCCAGGCCCTGAGCTTCACAAACACAAACACAAACACCACAGCCCAGGCCCAGAGCTTCACAAACACAAACACAAACACCACAGTTCAGGCACTGAGCTTCACAAACACAATCACAAACACCTCAGCACAGGCCCTGAGCTCCACAAACACAAAAACAAACACAAACACCACAGCCCAGGCCGTTTGCTTCACAAACACAAACACCACAGCCCAGGCCCTGAGTTTCACAAATACAAACACCACAGCCCAGGCCCAGAGCTTCACAAACACAAACACAAATGCAAACACAAACACTACAGCGCAGGCCCTGAGCTTCACAAACACAAACACCACAGCCCAGGCCCTGAGCTTCACAAACACAAACACAAACACTACAGCCCAGGCCCTGAGCTTGACAAACACAAACACAAACACAACAGCCCCGTCCCTGAGCTTCACAAACACAAACACAAACACAACAGCCCAGGCTCTGAGCTTCTCAAACACAAACACAACAGCCCAGGCCCTGAGCTTCACAAACACAAGCACAAACACCACAGCCCAGCCCCTGAGCTTCACACACACAAACACAAACACAACAGCCCAGGCCCTGGGCTTCACAATTCAAACACAAACACAGCAGCCCAGGCCCTGAGCTTCACAAGCACAGAACACAAACACAACAGCCCTGGCCATGAGCTTCACAAACACAAACACAAACACAACAGCCCAGGCCCTGAGCTTCACAAACGCAAACACCACAGCCCAGGCCCTGAGCTTCACAAACACAAATACAAAAACCACAGCCCAGCCCCTTAGGTTCACAAACACAAACACAAACACCACAACCCAGGCCGTTTGCTTCACAAACACAAACACCACAGCCCAGGCCCAGAGCTTCACAAACACAAACACAAACACCACAGTCCAGGCCCAGAGCTTCACAAACACAAACACAAACACCACAGCCCAGGCCCTGAGCTTCACAAACACAATCACAAACACCTCAGCCCAGGCCCTGAGTTCACAAACACAAAAACAAACACAAACACCACAGCCCAGGCCGTTTGCTTCACAAACACAAACACCACAGCCCAGGCCCTGATTTTCACAAATACAAACACCACAGCCCAGGCCCAGAGCTAAACAAACACAAACACAAACGCAAACACAAACACTACAGCGCAGGCCCTGAGCTTCACAAACACAAACACCACAGCCCAGGCCCAGGGCTTCACAAACACAAACGCGAACAGCCCGGGCGCAGAGCTTCACAAACACAAGCACAAACAGCCCAGGCACTGAGCTTCACAAACACAAACACAAACACATTCAGCACGGTCCGTGAGCTTCACAAACACCAACACAAACACAAATACAAACAGCCCGGGCTCTGAGCTTCACATACACAAACAAAAACAACCCAGGCCCTGAGCTTCACAAGCACAAACACAAACAGCCCAGGCCCTGAGCTTCACAAACACAAACACAAACAGCCCAGGCCCTGAGCTTCACAAACACAAACACAAACACAAACACAACAGCCAAGGCCCGGAGCTTCACAAACACAACAGTCCAGGCCCTGAGCTTCACAAACACAAACGCAAACACAACAGCCAAGGCCCTGAGCTTCACAAATACAAACACAAACACAGACACCAACAGGCCAGTCCCTGAGCTTCACAAACACAAACACAACAGCCAAGGCCCGGAGATTCACAAACCCAACAGCCCAGGCCATGAGCTTCACAAACACAAACACAGCAGCCCAGGCCCTGAGCTTCACAAACACAACCACAAACACAACAGCCAACGCCCTGAGCTTCACAAATACAAACACAAACTCAGACACCAACAGACCAGGCCCTGAGCTTCACAAACACAAACACAAACCGCCCAGGCACTGAGCTTCACAAACGCAAACATAGAAAGACACGCAAACGCAAACACAAACACAAACACAACAGCCCAGGCCCTGAGCTTCACAAATACAAACCCAACAGCCCAGGCCATGAGCTTCACAAACACAAACACAGCAGCCCAGGCCCTGAGCTTCACAAACACAACCACAAACACAACAGCCAAGGCCCTGAGCTTCACAAATACAAACACAAACACAGACACCAACAGACCAGGCCCTGAGCTTCACAAACACAAACACAAACAGCCCAGGCCCTGAGCTTCACAAACGCAAACATAGAAAGACACGCAAACGCAAACACAAACACAAACACAACAGCCCAGGCCCTGAGCTTCACAAACACAAACACAAATGCCCTGGCCCTGAGCTTCACAAATACAAACCCAACAGCCCAGGCCCTGAGCTCCACACACACAACCCCAAACACAAACACAACAGCCAAGGCCCTGAGCATCACAAACACAAACGCAAACACAACAGCCCAGGCCCGGAGCTTCACAAACACAAACACAACAGTCCAGGCCCTGAGCTTCACAAACACAAACACACACACAACAGCCCAGGCACTGAGCTTCACAAACGCAAACATAGAAAGACACGCAAACGCAAACACAAACACAAACACAACAGCCCAGGCCATGAGCTTCACAAACACTAACACAGCAGCCCAGGCCCTGAGCTTCACAAACACAATCACAAACACAACAGCACATACCCTGAGCCTCTCAAACACTAACACAAACACAACAGCCCATGCCCTGAGCTTCACAAACACAAACACATACACAACAGCCCAGGCCCTGAGCATCACAAACTCAAACACAAACACAACAGCCCTAGCCCTGAGCTTCACAAACACAACGACAAACACAAACGCAACAGCCGAGGCCCTGAGCTTCACAAACACAAACACAACAGCCCAGGCCCGGAGCTTCACAAACACAAACACAACAGTCCAGGCCCTGAGCCTCACAAACACAATAACAAACACAACAGCCCAGGCCCTGAGCTTCACAAACACAAACACAAAGAAAACAGCCCTGGCCCTGAGCTTCACAAGCACAAACACAAACACAAACACAACAGCCCAGGCCCTGAGCTTCACAAACACAAACACAACAGCCCAGGCCCTGAGCTTCACAAATACAAACACAAACACAGACACCAACAGGCCAGCCCTGAGCTTCACAAACACAAACACGAACAGCCCAGGCCCTGAGCTTCACAAACCCAAACACAAACAGACACGCAAACACAAAAGCAAGCGCAAACGCAAAAACAAACACAAACACAACAGCACAGGCCCTGAGCTTCACAAGCACAAACACAAACACAAACACAACAGCCCAGGCCCTGAGCTTCACAAACACAAACATAACAGCCCAGGCCCTGAGCTTCACAAATACAAACACAAACACAGACACCAACAGGCCAGCCCTGAGCTTCACAAACACAAACACGAACAGCCCAGGCCCTGAGCTTCACAAATCCAAACACAAACAGACACGCAAACGCAAACACAAAAGCAAGCGCAAACGCAAAAACAAACACAAACACAACAGCACAGGCCCTGAGCTTCACAAACACAAACACAAATGCCCTGGCCATGAGCTTCTCAAACACAAACACAGCAGCCCAGGCCCTGAGCTTCACAAACACAAACACAAACAGACACGCAAACGCAAACACAAAAGCAAGCGCAAACGCAAAAACAAACACAAACACAACAGCACAGGCCCTGAGCTTCACAAACACAAACACAACAGCCCAGGCCATGAGCTTCTCAAACACAAACACAGCAGCCCAGGCCATGAGCTTCACAAACACAAACACAAACACAACAGCCCAGGCCCTGAGCTTCACAAACACAAACACAAACACAACAGCCCAGGCCCTGAGCTTCACAAACACAAACACAACAGCCCAGGCCCGGAGCTTCACAAACACAAACACAAGATGTCCAGGCCCTGAGCTTCACAAACACAAACACAAACACAACAGCCCAGGCCCTGAGCTTCACAAACACAAACACAAACATAACACCCCTGGCCCTGAGCTTCACAAACACAAACACAAACACAACAGCCCATGCCCTGAGCTTCACAAACACAAACACAAACACCACAGCCCAGGCCCTGAGCTTCAAAAACACAAACACAAACACAACAGCCCAGGCCCTGAGCTTCACAAACACAAACACAACAGCTCAGGCCACGACCTTCACAAACACTAACACAACCACAACAGTTCAGGCCCTGAGCTTCACAAACACAAAGACAAACACTACAGCCCAGGCCCTGAGCTTCACAAACACAAACACCACAGCCCAGTCCCTGAGCTTCACAAACACAAATACAAAAACCACAGCCCTGCCCCTGAGCTTCACAAACGCAAACACAAACACCACAACCCAGGCCGTTTGCTTCACAAACACAATCACAAACACAACAGCCAAGGCCCTGAGCTTCACAAACACAAACACAAACACCACAGCCCAGGCCCAGAGCTTCACAAACACAAACACAAACACCACAGCCCAGGCCCTGAGCTTCGCAAACACAATCACAAACACCTCAGCACAGGCCCTGAGCTTCACAAACACAAAAACAAACACAAACACCACAGCCCAGGCCGTTTGCTTCACAAACACAAACACCACAGCCCAGGCCCTGAGTTTCACAAATACAAACACCACAGCCCAGGCCCAGAGCTTCACAAACACAAACACAAACGCAAACACAAACACTACAGCACAGGCCCTGAGCTTCACAAACACAAACACCACAGCCCAGGCCCTGAGCTTCACAAACACAAACACAAACACTACAGCCCAGGCCCTGAGCTTCACAAACACAAACACAAACACAACAGCCCAGTCCCTGAGCTTCACAAACACAAACACAAACACAACAGCCCAGGCTCTGAGCTTCACAAACACAACAACCCAGGCCCTGAGCTTCACAAACACAAACACAAATACCACAGCCCAGGCCCTGAGCTACACAAACACAAGCACAAACACCACAGCCCAGCCCCTGAGCTTCACACACACAAACACAAACACAACAGCCCAGGCCCTGGGCTTCACAATTCAAACACAAACACAGCAGCCCAGGCCCTGAGCTTCACAAGCACAGAACACAAACACAACAGCCCTGGCCATGAGCTTCACAAACACAAACACAAACACAACAGCCCACGCCCTGAGCTTCACAAGCACAAACACAAACACCACAGCCCAGGTCCCAGAGCTTCAAAAGCACAAACACAAACACAACAGCCCAGGCCCTGAGCTTCACAAACACAAACACAAACACAACAGCTCAGACCACGATCTTCACAAACACTAACACAACCACAACAGTTCAGACCCTGAGCTTCACAAACACAAACACTACAGCCCAGGCCCTGAACTTCACAAACACAAATACAAAAACCACAGCCCAGCCCCTGAGCTTCACAAACACAAACACAAACACAACAGCCCAGGCCCTGAGCTTCACAAACACAAACACAAACATAACACCCCTGGCCCTGAGCTTCACAAACACAAACACAAACACAACAGCCCATGCCCCGAGCTTCACAAACACAAACACAAACACCACAGCCCAGGCCCTGAGCTTCAAAAACACAAACACAACAGCCCAGGCCCTGAGCTTCACAAACACAAACACAACAGCTCAGGCCACGACCTTCACAAACACTAACACAACCACAACAGTTCAGGCCCTGAGCTTCACAAACACAAACACAAACACTACAGCCCAGGCCCTGAGCTTCACAAACACAAACACCACAGCCCAGTCCCTGAGCTTCACAAACACAAATACAAAAACCACAGCCCTGCCCCTGAGCTTCACAAACGCAAACACAAACACCACAACCCAGGCCGTTTGCTTCACAAACACAAACACAAACACAACAGCCAAGGCCCTGAGCTTCACAAACGCAAACACAAACACCACAGCCCAGGCCCAGAGCTTCACAAACACAAACACAAACACCACAGCCCAGTCCCTGAGCTTCACAAACACAAATACAAAAACCACAGCCCTGCCCCTGAGCTTCACAAACGCAAACACAAACACCACAACCCCGGCCGTTTGCTTCACAAACACAATCACAAACACAACAGCCAAGGCCCTGAGCTTCACAAACACAAACACAAACACCACAGCCCAGGCCCAGAGCTTCACAAACACAAACACAAACACCACAGCCCAGGCCCTGAGCTTCGCAAACACAATCACAAACACCTCAGCACAGGCCCTGAGCTTCACAAACACAAAAACAAACACAAACACCACAGCCCAGGCCGTTTGCTTCACAAACACAAACACCACAGCCCAGGCCCTGAGTTTCACAAATACAAACACCACAGCCCAGGCCCAGAGCTTCACAAACACAAACACAAACGCAAACACAAACACTACAGCACAGGCCCTGAGCTTCACAAACACAAACACCACAGCCCAGGCCCTGAGCTTCACAAACACAAACACAAACACTACAGCCCAGGCCCTGAGCTTCACAAACACAAACACAAACACAACAGCCCAGTCCCTGAGCTTCACAAACACAAACACAAACACAACAGCCCAGGCTCTGAGCTTCACAAACACAACAACCCAGGCCCTGAGCTTCACAAACACAAACACAAATACCACAGCCCAGGCCCTGAGCTACACAAACACAAGCACAAACACCACAGCCCAGCCCCTGAGCTTCACACACACAAACACAAACACAACAGCCCAGGCCCTGGGCTTCACAATTCAAACACAAACACAGCAGCCCAGGCCCTGAGCTTCACAAGCACAGAACACAAACACAACAGCCCTGGCCATGAGCTTCACAAACACAAACACAAACACAACAGCCCACGCCCTGAGCTTCACAAGCACAAACACAAACACCACAGCCCAGGTCCCAGAGCTTCAAAAGCACAAACACAAACACAACAGCCCAGGCCCTGAGCTTCACAAACACAAACACAAACACAACAGCTCAGACCACGATCTTCACAAACACTAACACAACCACAACAGTTCAGACCCTGAGCTTCACAAACACAAACACTACAGCCCAGGCCCTGAACTTCACAAACACAAACACCACAGCCCAGGCCCTGAGCTTCACAAACACAAATACAAAAACCACAGCCCAGCCCCTGAGCTTCACAAACACAAACACAAACACAACAGCCCAGGCCCTGAGCTTCACAAACACAAACACAAACATAACACCCCTGGCCCTGAGCTTCACAAACACAAACACAAACACAACAGCCCATGCCCCGAGCTTCACAAACACAAACACAAACACCACAGCCCAGGCCCTGAGCTTCAAAAACACAAACACAACAGCCCAGGCCCTGAGCTTCACAAACACAAACACAACAGCTCAGGCCACGACCTTCACAAACACTAACACAACCACAACAGTTCAGGCCCTGAGCTTCACAAACACAAACACAAACACTACAGCCCAGGCCCTGAGCTTCACAAACACAAACACCACAGCCCAGTCCCTGAGCTTCACAAACACAAATACAAAAACCACAGCCCTGCCCCTGAGCTTCACAAACGCAAACACAAACACCACAACCCAGGCCGTTTGCTTCACAAACACAAACACAAACACAACAGCCAAGGCCCTGAGCTTCACAAACGCAAACACAAACACCACAGCCCAGGCCCAGAGCTTCACAAACACAAACACAAACACCACAGCCCAGGCCCTGAGATTCACAAACACAATCACAAACACCTCAGCACAGGCCCTGAGCTTCACAAACACAAAAACAAACACAAACACCACAGCCCAGGCCGTTTGCTTCACAAACACAAACACCACAGCCCAGGCCCTGAGTTTCACAAATACAAACACCACAGCCCAGGCCCAGAGCTTCACAAACACAAACACAAACGCAAACACAAACACTACAGCGCAGGCCCTGAGCTTCACAAACACAAACACCACAGCCCAGGCCCTGAGCTTCACAAACACAAACACAAACACTACAGCCCAGGCCCTGAGCTTCACAAACACAAACACAACAGCCCAGTCCCTGAGCTTCACAAACACAAACACAAACACAACAGCCCAGGCTCTGAGCTTCACAAACACAAACACAACAACCCAGGCCCTGAGCTTCACAAACACAAACACAAATACCACAGCCCAGGCCCTGAGCTACACAAACACAAGCACAAACACCACAGCCCAGCCCCTGAGCTTCACACACACAAACACAAACACAACAGCCCAGGCCCTGGGCTTCACAATTCAAACACAAACACAGCAGCCCAGGCCCTGAGCTTCACAAGCACAGAACACAAACAGAACAGCCCTGGCCATGAGCTTCACAAACACAAACACAACAGCCCACGCCCTGAGCTTCACAAGCACAAACACAAACACCACAGCCCAGGCCCTGAGCTTCACAAACACAAACACAAACACAACAGCTCAGGCCACGATCTTCACAAACACTAACACAACCACAACAGTTCAGGCCCTGAGCTTCACAAACACAAACACTACAGCCCAGGCCCTGAACTTCACAAACACAAACACCACAGCCCAGGCCCTGAGCTTCACAAACACAAATACAAAAACCACAGCCCAGCCCCTGAGCTTCACAAACACAAACACAAACACAACAGCCCAGGCCCTGAGCTTCACAAACACAAACACAAACATAACACCCCTGGCCCTGAGCTTCACAAACACAAACACAACAGTCCAGGCCGTTTGCTTCTCAAACACAAACACCACAGCCCAGGCCCTGAGCTTCACAAACACAAACACAAACACCACAGCCCAGGCCCAGAGCTTCACAAACACAAACACCACAGCCCAGTCCCTGAGCTTCACAAACACAATCACAAACACCTCAGCCCAGGCCCTGAGCTTCACAAACACAAAAACAAACACAAACACCACAGCCCAGGCCGTTTGCTTCACAAACACAAACACCACAGCCCAGGCCCTCAGTTTCACAAATACAAACACCACAGCCCAGGCCCAGAGCTTCACAAACACAAACACAAACGCAAACACAAACACTACAGCGCAGGCCCTGAGCTTCACAAACACAAACACCACAGCCCAGGCCCAGGGCTTCACAAACACAAACGCGAACAGCCCGGGCGCAGAGCTTCACAAACACAAACACAAACAGCCCAGGCACTGAGCTTCACAAACACAAACACAAACACATTCAGCACGGTCCCTGAGCTTCACAAACACCAACACAGACACAAATACAAACTGCCCGGGCTCTGAGCTTCACATACACAAACAAAAACAACCCAGGCCCTGAGCTTCACAAACACAAACAGCCCAGGCCCTGAGCTTCACAAACACAAACACAAACAGCCAAGGCCCGGAGCTTCACAAACACAACAGTCCATGCCCTGAGCTTCACATACACAAACAAAAACAACCCAGGCCCTGAGCTTCACAAGCACAAACACAAACAGCCCAGGCCCTGAGCTTCACAAACACAAACACAAACACAAACACAACAGCCAAGGCCCGGAGCTTCACAAACACAACAGTCCAGGCCCTGAGCTTCACAAACACAAACGCAAACACAACAGCCAAGGCCCTGAGCTTCACAAATACAAACACAAACACCAACAGGCCAGTCCCTGAGCTTCACAAACACAAACACAACAGCCAAGGCCCGGAGATTCACAAAACCAACAGCCCCGGCCATGAGCTTCACAAACACAAACACAGCAGCCCAGGCCCTGAGCTTCACAAACACAACCACAAACACAACAGCCAACGCCCTGAGCTTCACAAATACAAACACAAACACAGACACCAACAGACCAGGCCCTGAGCTTCACAAACACAAACACAAACCGCCCAGGCACTGAGCTTCACAAACGCAAACATAGAAAGACACGCAAACGCAAACACAAACACAAACACAACAGCCCAGGCCCTGAGCTTCACAAATACAAACCCAACAGCCCAGGCCATGAGCTTCACAAACACAAACACAGCAGCCCAGGCCCTGAGCTTCACAAACACAACCACAAACACAACAGCCAAGGCCCTGAGCTTCACAAATACAAACACAAACACAGACACCAACAGACCAGGCCCTGAGCTTCACAAACACAAACACAAACAGCCCAGGCCCTGAGCTTCACAAACGCAAACATAGAAAGACACGCAAACGCAAACACAAACACAAACACAACAGCCCAGGCCCTGAGCTTCACAAACACAAACACAAATGCCCTGGCCCTGAGCTTCACAAATACAAACCCAACAGCCCAGGCCCTGAGCTCCACACACACAACCACAAACACAAACACAACAGCCAAGGCCCTGAGCATCACAAACACAAACACAAACACAACAGCCCAGGCCCGGAGCTTCACAAACACAAACACAACAGTCCAGGCCCTGAGCTTCACAAACACAAACACACACACAACAGCCCAGGCACTGAGCTTCACAAACGCAAACATAGAAAGACACGCAAACGCAAACACAAACACAAACACAACAGCCCAGGCCATGAGCTTCACAAACACTAACACAGCAGCCCAGGCCCTGAGCTTCACAAACACAATCACAAACACAACAGCACAGACCCTGAGCCTCTCAAACACTAACACAAACACAACAGCCCATGCCCTGAGCTTCACAAACACAAACACATACACAACAGCCCAGGCCCTGAGCATCACAAACTCAAACACAAACACAACAGCCCTAGCCCTGAGCTTCACAAACACAACGACAAACACAAACACAACAGCCGAGGCCCTGAGCTTCACAAACACAAACACAACAGCCCAGGCCCGGAGCTTCACAAACACAAACACAACAGTCCAGGCCCTGAGCCTCACAAACACAATAACAAACACAACAGCCCAGGCCCTGAGCTTCACAAACACAAACACAAAGAAAACAGCCCTGGCCCTGAGCTTCACAAGCACAAACACAAACACAAACACAACAGCCCAGGCCCTGAGCTTCACAAACACAAACACAACAGCCCAGGCCCTGAGCTTCACAAATACAAACACAAACACAGACACCAACAGGCCATCCCTGAGCTTCACAAACACAAACACGAACAGCACAGGCCCTGAGCTTCACAAACCCAAACACAAACAGACACGCAAACACAAAAGCAAGCGCAAACGCAAAAACAAACACAAACACAACAGCACAGGCCCTGAGCTTCACAAGCACAAACACAAACACAAACACAACAGCCCAGGCCCTGAGCTTCACAAACACAAACACAACAGCCCAGGCCCTGAGCTTCACAAATACAAACACAAACACAGACACCAACAGGCCAGCCCTGAGCTTCACAAACACAAACACGAACAGCCCAGGCCCTGAGCTTCACAAATCCAAACACAAACAGACACGCAAACGCAAACACAAAAGCAAGCGCAAACGCAAAAACAAACACAAACACAACAGCACAGGCCCTGAGCTTCACAAACACAAACACAAATGCCCTGGCCATGAGCTTCTCAAACACAAACACAGCAGCCCAGGCCCTGAGCTTCACAAACACAAACACAAACAGACACGCAAACGCAAACACAAAAGCAAGCGCAAACGCAAAAACAAACACAAACACAACAGCACAGGCCCTGAGCTTCACAAACACAAACACAACAGCCCAGGCCATGAGCTTCTCAAACACAAACACAGCAGCCCAGGCCATGAGCTTCACAAACACAAACACAAACACAACAGCCCAGGCCCTGAGCTTCACAAACACAAACACAAACACAACAGCCCAGGCCCTGAGCTTCACAAACACAAACACAACAGCCCAGGCCCGGAGCTTCACAAACACAAACACAAGATGTCCAGGCCCTGAGCTTCACAAACACAAACACAAACACAACAGCCCAGGCCCTGAGCTTCACAAACACAAACACAAACAAAACACCCCTGGCCCTGAGCTTCACAAACACAAACACAAACACAACAGCCCATGCCCTGAGCTTCACAAACACAAACACAAACACCACAGCCCAGGCCCTGAGCTTCAAAAACACAAACACAAACACAACAGCCCAGGCCCTGAGCTTCACAAACACAAACACAACAGCTCAGGCCACGACCTTCACAAACACTAACACAACCACAACAGTTCAGGCCCTGAGCTTCACAAACACAAACACAAACACTACAGCCCAGGCCCTGAGCTTCACAAACACAAACACCACAGCCCAGTCCCTGAGCTTCACAAACACAAATACAAAAACCACAGCCCTGCCCCTGAGCTTCACAAACGCAAACACAAACACCACAACCCAGGCCGTTTGCTTCACAAACACAAACACAAACACAACATCCAAGGCCCTGAGCTTCACAAACACAAACACAAACACCACAGCCCAGGCCCAGAGCTTCACAAACACAAACACAAACACCACAGCCCAGGCCCTGAGCTTCGCAAACACAATCACAAACACCTCAGCACAGGCCCTGAGCTTCACAAACACAAAAACAAACACAAACACCACAGCCCAGGCCGTTTGCTTCACAAACACAAACACCACAGCCCAGGCCCTGAGTTTCACAAATACCAGCACCACAGCCCAGGCCCAGAGCTTCACAAACACAAACACAAACGCAAACACAAACACTACAGCACAGGCCCTGAGCTTCACAAACACAAACACCACAGCCCAGGCCCTGAGCTTCACAAACACAAACACAAACACTACAGCCCAGGCCCTGAGCTTCACAAACACAAACACAAACACAACAGCCCAGTCCCTGAGCTTCACAAACACAAACACAAACACAACAGCCCAGGCTCTGAGCTTCACAAACACAAACACAACAACCCAGGCCCTGAGCTTCACAAACACAAACACAAATACCACAGCCCAGGCCCTGAGCTACACAAACACAAGCACAAACACCACAGCCCAGCCCCTGAGCTACACAAACACAAGCACAAACACAACAGCCCAGTCCCTGAGCTTCACAAGCACAGAACACAAACACAACAGCCCTGGCCATGAGCTTCACAAACACAAACACAAACACAACAGCCCACGCCCTGAGCTTCACAAGCACAAACACAAACACCACAGCCCAGGTCCCAGAGCTTCAAAAGCACAACCACAAACACAACAGCCCAGGCCCTGAGCTTCACAAACACAAACACAAACACAACAGCTCAGGCCACGATCTTCACAAACACTAACACAAACACAACAGTTCAGGCCCTGAGCTTCACAAACACAAACACTACAGCCCAGGCCCTGAACTTCACAAACACAAACACAACAGCCCAGGCCCTGAGCTTCACAAACACAAATACAAAAACCACAGCCCAGCCCCTGAGCTTCACAAACACAAACACAAACACAACAGCCCAGGCCCTGAGCTTCACAAACACAAACACAAACATAACACCCCTGGCCCTGAGCTTCACAAACACAAACACAAACACAACAGCCCATGCCCCCAGCTTCACAAACACAAACACAAACACCACAGCCCAGGCCCTGAGCTTCAAAAACACAAACACAAACACAACAGCCCAGGCCCTGAGCTTCACAAACACAAACACAACAGCTCAGGCCACGACCTTCACAAACACTAACACAACCACAACAGTTCAGGCCCTGAGCTTCACAAACACAAACACAAACACTACAGCCCAGGCCCTGAGCTTCACAAACACAAACACCACAGCCCAGTCCCTGAGCTTCACAAGCACAAATACAAAAACCACAGCCCTGCCCCTGAGCTTCACAAACGCAAACACAAACACCACAACCTAGGCCGTTTGCTTCACAAACACAAACACAAACACAACAGCCAAGGCCCTGAGCTTCACAAACGCAAACACAAACACCACAGCCCAGGCCCAGAGCTTCACAAACACAAACACCACAGCCCAGGCCCTGAGCTTCACAAACACAATCACAAACACCTCAGCACAGGCCCTGAGCTTCACAAACACAAAAACAAACACAAACACCACAGCCCAGGCCGTTTGCTTCACAAACACAAACACCACAGCCCAGGCCCTGAGTTTCACAAATACAAACACCACAGCCCAGGCCCAGAGCTTCACAAACACAAACGCAAACACAAACACTACAGCGCAGGCCCTGAGCTTCACAAACACAAACACCACAGCCCAGGCCCTGAGCTTCACAAACACAAACACAAACACTACAGCCCAGGCCCTGAGCTTCACAAACACAAACACAACAGCCCAGTCCCTGAGCTTCACAAACACAAACACAAACACAACAGCCCAGGCTCTGAGCTTCACAAACACAAACACAACAACCCAGGCCCTGAGCTTCACAAACACAAACACAAATACCACAGCCCAGGCCCTGAGCTACACAAACACAAGCACAAACACCACAGCCCAGCCCCTGAGCTTCACACACACAAACACAAACACAACAGCCCAGGCCCTGGGCTTCACAATTCAAACACAAACACAGCAGCCCAGGCCCTGAGCTTCACAAGCACAGAACACAAACAGAACAGCCCTGGCCATGAGCTTCACAAACACAAACACAAACACAACAGCCCACGCCCTGAGCTTCACAAGCACAAACACAAACACAACAGCCCAGGCCCTGAGCTTCACAAACACAAACACAAACACAACAGCTCAGGCCACGATCTTCACAAACACTAACACAACCACAACAGTTCAGGCCCTGAGCTTCACAAACACAAACACTACAGCCCAGGCCCTGAACTTCACAAACACAAACACCACAGCCCAGGCCCTGAGCTTCACAAACACAAATACAAAAACCACAGCCCAGCCCCTGAGCTTCACAAACACAAACACAAACACCACAACCCAGGCCGTTTGCTTCACAAACACAAACACCACAGCCCAGGCCCTGAGCTTCACAAACACAAACACAAACACCACAGCCCAGGCCCAGAGCTTCACAAACACAAACACAAACACCACAGCCCAGGCCCTGAGCTTCACAAACACAATCACAAACACCTCAGCCCAGGCCCTGAGCTTCACAAACACAAAAACAAACACAAACACCACAGCCCAGGCCGTTTGCTTCACAAACACAAACACCATAGCCCAGGCCCTGAGTTTCACAAATACAAACACCACAGCCCAGGCCCAGAGCTTCACAAACACAAACACAAACGCAAACACAAACACTACAGCGCAGGCCCTGAGCTTCACAAACACAAACACCACAGCCCAGGCCCAGGGCTTCACAAACACAAACGCGAACAGCCCGGGCGCAGAGCTTCACAAACACAAACACAAACAGCCCAGGCACTGAGCTTCACAAACACAAACACAAACACATTCAGCACGGTCCCTGAGCTTCACAAACACCAACACAGACACAAATACAAACTGCCCGGGCTCTGAGCTTCACATACATAAACAAAAAAAACCCAGGCCCTGAGCTTCACAAACACAAACAGCCCAGGCCCTGAGCTTCACAAACACAAACACAAACAGCCAAGGCCCGGAGCTTCACAAACACAACAGTCCAGGCCCTGAGCTTCACAAACACAAACTCAAACACAACAGTCCAGGCCCTGAGCTCACAAACACAAACACAAACACAGACACCAACAGACCAGTCCCTGAGCTTCACAAACACAAACAGCCCAGGCCCTGAGCTTCACAAACGCAAACATAGAAAGACACGCAAACGCAAACACAAACATAAACACAACAGCCCAGGCCCTGAGCTTCACAAACACAAACACAAACGCAAACACAAACACTACAGCGCAGGCCCTGAGCTTCACAAACACAAACACCACAGCCCAGGCCCTGAGCTTCACAAACACAAACACAAACACTACAGCCCAGGCCCTGAGCTTCACAAACACAAACACAACAGCCCAGTCCCTGAGCTTCACAAACACAACAGCCCAGGCTCTGAGCTTCACAAACACAAACACAACAACCCAGGCCCTGAGCTTCACAAACACAAACACAAATACCACAGCCCAGGCCCTGAGCTACACAAACACAAGCACAAACACCACAGCCCAGCCCCTGAGCTTCACACACACAAACACAAACACAACAGCCCAGGCCCTGGGCTTCACAATTCAAACACAAACACAGCAGCCCAGGCCCTGAGCTTCACAAGCACAGAACACAAACAGAACAGCCCTGGCCATGAGCTTCACAAACACAAACACAAACACAACAGCCCACGCCCTGAGCTTCACAAGCACAAACACAAACACCACAGCCCAGGCCCTGAGCTTCACAAACACAAACACAAACACAACTGCTCAGGCCACGATCTTCACAAACACTAACACAACCACAACAGTTCAGGCCCGGAGCTTCACAAACACAAACACTACAGCCCAGGCCCTGAACTTCACAAACACAAACACCACAGCCCAGGCCCTGAGCTTCACAAACACAATCACAAACACCTCAGCACAGGCCCTGAGCTTCACAAACACAAAAACAAACACAAACACCACAGCCCAGGCCGTTTGCTTCACAAACACAAACACTACAGCGCAGGCCCTGAGCTTCACAAACACAAACACCACAGCCCAGGCCCAGGGCTTCACAAACACAAACGCGAACAGCCCGGGCGCAGAGCTTCACAAACACAAACACAAACAGCCCAGGCACTGAGCTTCACAAACACAAACACAAACACATTCAGCACGGTCCCTGAGCTTCACAAACACCAACACAGACACAAATACAAACTGCCCGGGCTCTGAGCTTCACATACACAAACAAAAAAAACCCAGGCCCTGAGCTTCACAAACACAAACAGCCCAGGCCCTGAGCTTCACAAACACAAACACAAACAGCCAAGGCCCGGAGCTTCACAAACACAACAGTCCAGGCCCTGAGCTTCACAAACACAAACTCAAACACAACAGTCCAGGCCCTGAGCTCACAAACACAAACACAAACACAGACACCAACAGACCAGTCCCTGAGCTTCACAAACACAAACAGCCCAGGCCCTGAGCTTCACAAACGCAAACATAGAAAGACACGCAAACGCAAACACAAACATAAACACAACAGCCCAGGCCCTGAGCTTCACAAACACAAACACAAATGCCCTGGCCCTGAGCTTCACAAATACAAACCCAACAGCCCAGGCCATGAGCTTCACAAACACAAACACAGCAGCCCAGGCCCTGAGCTTCACAAACACAAACACAAACACAAACACAACAGCCAATGCCCTGAGCTTCACAAATACAAACACAAACTCAGACACCAACAGACCAGGCCCTGAGCTTCACAAACACAAACAGCCCAGGCCCTGAGCTTCACAAACGCAAACATAGAAAGACACGCAAACGCAAACACAAACACAAACACAACAGCCCAGGCCCTGAGCTTCACAAACACAAAAACAAACACATACGCCACAGCCCAGGCCGTTTGCTTCACAAACCAAACACCACAGCCCAGGCCCTGAGTTTCACAAATACAAACACCACAGCCCAGGCCCAGAGCTTCACAAACACAAACACAAACGCAAACACAAACACTACAGCGCAGGCCCTGAGCTTCACAAACACAAACACCACAGCCCAGGCCCTGAGCTTCACAAACACAAACACAAACACTACAGCCCAGGCCCTGAGCTTCACAAACACAAACACAAACACAAAAGCCCAGTCCCTGAGCTTCACAAACACAAACACAAACACAACAGCCCAGGCTTTGAGCTTCACAAACACAAACACAACAGCCCAGGCCCTGAGCTTCACAAACACAAACACAAATACCACAGCCCAGGCCCTGAGCTACACAAACACAAGCACCAACACCACAGCCCAGCCCCTGAGCTTCACACACACAAACACAAACACAACAGCCCAGGCCCTGGGCTTCACAATTCAAACACAAACACAGCAGCCCAGACCCTGAGCTTCACAAGCACAGAACACAAACACAACAGCCGTGGCCATGAGCTTCACAAACACAAACACAAACACAACAGCCCACGCCCTGAGCTTCACAAGCACAAACACAAACACCACAGCCCAGGTCCCTGAGCTTCAAAAACACAAACACAAACACAACAGCCCAGGCCCTGAGCTTCACAAACACAAACACAAACACAACAGCTCAGGCCACGATCTTCACAAACACTAAAACAACCACAACAGTTCAGGCCCTGAGCTTCACAAACACAAACACTACAGCCCAGGCCCTGAACTTCACAAACACAAACACCACAGCCCAGGCCCTGAGCTTCACAAACACAAATACAAAAACCACAGCCCAGCCCCTGAGCTTCACAAACACAAAGACAAACACCACAACCCAGGCCGTTTGCTTCACAAACACAAACACCACAGCCCAGGCCCTGAGCTTCACAAACACAAACACAAACACCACAGCCCAGTCACAGAGCTTCACAAACACAAACACAAACACCGCAGCCCAGGCCCTGAGCTTCACAAACACAATCACAAACACCGCAGCCCAGGCCCTGAGCTTCACAAACACAAAAACAAACACAAACACCACAGCCCATGCCGTTTGCTTCACAAACACAAACACCACAGCCCAGGCCCTGAGTTTCACAAATACAAACACCACAGCCCAGGCCCAGAGCTTCACAAACACAAACACAAACGCAAACACAAACACTACAGCGCAGGCCCTGAGCTTCACAAACACAAACACCACAGCCCAGGCCCAGGGCTTCACAAACACAAACGCTAACAGCCCGGGCCCAGAGCTTCACAAACACAAACACAAACAGCCCAGGCACTGAGCTTCACAAACACAAACACAAACACATTCAGCACGGTCCCTGAGCTTCACAAACACCAACACAAACACAAATACAAACAGCCCGGGCTCTGAGCTTCACATACACAAACAAAAACAACCCAGGCCCTGAGCTTCACAAACACAAACACAAACAGCCCAGGCCCTGAGCTTCACAAACACAAACACAAACAGCCCAGGCCCTGAGCTTCACAAACACAAACACAAACACAACAGCCAAGGCCCGGAGCTTCACAAACACAACAGTCCAGGCCCTGAGCTTCACAAACACAAACTCAAACACAACAGCCAAGGCCCTGAGCTTCACAAATACAAACACAAACACAGACACCAACAGACCAGTCCCTGAGCTTCACAAACACAAACACAACAGCCAAGGCCCGGAGCTTCACAAACACAACAGTCCAGGCCCTGAGCTCACAAACACAAACACAAACACAGACACCAACAGACCAGTCCCTGAGCTTCACAAACACAAACACAAACACCACAGCGCAGGCCCAGAGCTTCGCAAACACAAACACAAACACCTCAGCCCAGGCCCTGAGCTTCACAAACACAAAAACAAACACAAACATCACAGCCCAGGCCGTTTGCTTCACAAACACAAATACCACAGCCCAGGCCCTGAGTTTCACAAATACAAACACCACAGCCCAGGCCCAGAGCTTCACAAACACAAACACAAACGCAAACACAAACACTACAGCGCAGGCCCTGAGCTTCACAAACACAAACACCACAGCCCAGGCCCAGGGCTTCACAAACACAAACACGAACAGCTCGGGCCCAGAGCTTCACAAACACAAACACAAACACAAACAGCCCAGGCACTGAGCTTCACAAACACAAACACAAACACATTCAGCACGGTCCCTGAGCTTCACAAACACCAACACAAACACAAATACAAACAGCCCGGGCTCTGAGCTTCACATACACAAACAAAAACAACCCAGGCCCTGAGCTTCACAAACACAAACAGCCCAGGCCCTGAGCTTCACAAACACAAACAGCCCAGGCCCTGAGCTTCACAAACACAAACACAAACACAACAGCCAAGGCCCGGAGCTTCACAAACACAACAGTCCAGGCCCTGAGCTTCACAAACACAAACACAAATGCCCTGGCCCTGAGCTTCACAAATACAAACCCAACAGCCCAGGCCATGAGCTTCACAAACACAAACACAACAGCCCAGGCCCTGAGCTTCACAAACACAATCACAAACACAACAGCCCAGGCCCTGAGCTTCAGAAACACAAACACAACAGCCCAGGCCCAGAGCTTCACAAACACAAACACAACAGCCAAGGCCCTGAGCATCACAAACTCAAACACAAACACAACAGCCCAGGCCCTGAGCTTCACAAACACAACAGTCCAGGCCCTGAGCTTCACAAACACGAACACAAACACAACAGCCGAGGACCTGAGCTTCACAAACGCAAACATAGAAAGACACGCAAACGCAAACACAAACACAAACACAACAGCCCAGGCCATGAGCTTCACAAACACAAACACAACAGCCCAGGCCCTGAGCTTCTCAAACACTAACACAAACACAACAGCCCAGGCCCTGAGCTTCAGAAACACAAACACAACAGCCCAGGCCCTGAGCTTCACAAACACAACCACAAACACAAACACAACAGCCAAGGCCCTGAGCATCACAAACACAAACACAAACACGACAGCCCAGGCTCGGAGCTTCACAAACACAAACACAACAGTCCAGGCCCTGAGCTTTACAAACACAAACACAAACACAACAGCCCAGGCCCTGAGCTTCACAAACACAAACACAAACATAACAACCCTGGCCCTGAGCGTCACAAAGACAAACGCAAACACAACAGCCCATGCCCTGAGCTTCACAAACACAAACACTACAGCCCACTCCCTGAGCTACACAAACACAAACACAACAGCCCGGGCCCTGAGCTTCACTATCACAAACACAAACATAAACACAACAGCCCAGGCGCTGAGCTTCAAAAACGCAAACACAAACACAACAGCTCAGGCCCTGAGCTTCACAAACACAAACACAAACACAACAACTCAGGCCCAGAGCTTCACAAATACAAACACAACAGCCCAGGCACTGAGCTTCACAAACACAAACACAAATACAACAGCCCAGGCCCTGAGATTCACAAACACAAACACAACCAGAAACGCAAACACAACCGCAAACGCAAACACAAACACAAACACAAACACAACAGCCCAGGCCCTGAGCTTCACAAAAACAAACACAAAAAACCCAGGCCCTGAGCTTCACAAACACATACACAAACACAACAGACCAGGCCCTGAGCTTCACAAACACAAACACAAACACAGCAGCCCAGGCCCTGAGCTTCACAAACACAAACACAAGCACAAACACTACAGCCCAGGCCCTGAGCTTCACAAACTCAAACACAAACACAACAGCCCTAGCCCTGAGCTTCACAAACACAACCACAAACACAAACACAACAGCCAAGGCCCTGAGCTTCACAAACACAAACACAACAGCCCAGGCCCGGAGCTTCACAAACACAAACACAACAGTCCAGGCCCTGAGCTTCACAAACACAAACACAACAGCCCAGGCCCTGAACTTCACAAACACAAACACAAACACAACAGCCCTGGCCCTGAGCTTCACAAGCACAAACACAAACACAGCAGCCCAGGCCCTGAGCTTCACAAAAACAAACACAAACACAACAGCCCAGGCCCTGAGCTTCACAAATACAAACACAAACACAGACACCAACAGACCAGGCCCTGAGCTTCACAAACCCAAACATAAAAAGACACGCAAACGCAAACACAAACACAAACACAACAGCACAGGCCCTGAGCTTCACAAACACAAACACAAATGCCCTGGCCCTGAGCTTCACAAACACAAACACAAACACAACAGCCCAGGCCATGAGCTTCACAAACACAAACACTAACACAACAGCCCAGGCCCTGAGCATCACAAACACAAACACAACAGCCCAGGCCCTGAGCTTCACAAACACAACCACAAACACAAACACAACAGCCCAGGCCCTGAGCTTCACAAACACAAACACAAACACAACAGCCCAGGCCCGGAGCTTCACAAACACAAACAAAACATGTCCATTCCCTGAGCTTCACAAACACAAACACAACAGCCCAGGCCCTGAGCTTCACAAGCACAAACACAAACATAACAGCCCTGGCCCTGAGCTTCACAAACACGAACACAAACACAACAGCCCATGCCCTGAGCTTCACAAACACAAACACTACAGCCACGCCGTGAGCTACACAAACACAAACACAACAGCCCGGGCCCTGAGCTTCACAAACACAAACACAAACACAACAGCCCAGGCCCTGAGCTTCAAAAACGCAAACTCAAACACAAACACAACAGCTCAGGCCCTGAGCTTCACAAACACAAACACAAACACAACAGCTCAGGCCCTGAGCTTCGCAAACACAATCACTACAGCACAGGCCCTGAGCTTCACAAACACAAAGACAACACCCCAGGCCCTGAGCTTCACAAACACAAACACAAACACAACAGCCCAGGCCCTGAGCTTCACAAACACAAACAACCCAGGCCCGGAGCTTCACAAACACAAACACAACAGTCCAGGCCCTGAGCTTCACAAACACAAACTCAACAGCCCAGGCCCTGAACTTCACAAACACAAACACAAACACAACAGCCCTGGCCCTGAGCTTCACAAGCACAAACACAAACACAGCAGCCCAGGCCCTGAGCTTCACAAACACAAACACAAACACAACAGCCCAGGCCCTGAGCTTCACAAATACAAACACAAACACAGACACCAACAGACCAGGCCCTGAGCTTCACAAACCCAAACATAAAAAGACACGCAAACGCAAACACAAACACAAACACAACAGCACAGGCCCTGAGCTTCACAAACACAAACACAAATGCCCTGGCCCTGAGCTTCACAAACACAAACACAAACACAACAGCCCAGGCCATGAGCTTCACAAACACAAACACAGCAGCCCAGGCGCTGAGCTTCACAAACACAAACACAAACACAACAGCCCAGGCCCTGAGCATCACAAACACAAACACAACAGCCCAGGCCCTGAGCTTCACAAACACAACCACAAACACAAACACAACAGCCCAGGCCCTGAGCTTCACAAACACAAACACAACAGCCCAGGCCCGGAGCTTCACAAACACAAACAAAACATGTCCATTCCCTGAGCTTCACAAACACAAACACAACAGCCCAGGCCCTGAGCTTCACAAACACAAACACAAACATAACAGCCCTGGCCCTGAGCTTCACAAACACAAACACTACAGCCCACGCCGTGAGCTACACAAACACAAACACAACAGCCCGGGCCCTGAGATTCACAAACACAAACACAAACACAACAGCCCAGGCCCTGAGCTTCAAAAACGCAAACTCAAACACAAACACAACAGCTCAGTCCCTGAGCTTCACAAACACAAACACAAACACAACAGCTCAGGCCCTGAGCTTCGCAAACACAATCACTACAGCACAGGCCCTGAGCTTCACAAACACAAAGACAACACCCCAGGCCCTGAGCTTCACAAACACAAACACAAACACAACAGCCCAGGCCCTGAGCTTCACAAACACAAACAACCCAGGCCCTGAGCTTCACAAACACAAACAAAAACACAATCACAAACACAAACACAACAGCTTAGGCCCTGAGCTTCACAAACACAAACACAAACACAAACACAACAGCCAAGGCCCTGAGCTTCACAAACACAAACACAACAGCCCAGGCCCGGAGCTTCACAAACACAAACACAACAGTCCAGGCCCTGAGCTTCACAAACACAAACACAAACACAACAGCCCAGGCCCTGAGCTTCACAAACACAAACACAACAGCCCAGGCCCTGAGCTTCACAAACAAAAACACAGACACAAACACAACAGCCCAGGCCCTGAGCTTCACAAACACAAACACAAGCACAAACACTACAGCCCACACCCTGAGCTTCACAAACACAAACACAACAGCCCAGGCCCTGAGCTTCACAAACACAAACACAAACACAACAGCCCAGGCCCTGAGCTTCACAAACACAAACACAAACAGCCCAGGCCCTGAGCTTCACAAATACAAACACAAACACAGACACCAACAGACAAGGCCCTGAGCTTCACAAACACAAACACAAACATCCCAGGCGCTGAGCTGCACAAACCCAAACATAAAAAGACAAGCAAACGCAAACACAAAAGCAAGCGCAAACGCAAATACAAACACAAACACAGACACCAACAGGCAAGGCACTGAGCTTCAAAATCCCAAGCACAAACAGCCCAGGCCCTGAGCTTCACAAATACAAACACAAACACCAACAGACAAGGCCTGAGATTCACAAACACAAACATCCCAGGCCCTGAGCCTCACAAACCCAAACATAAAAAGACAAGCATAAGCAAACACAAAAGCAAGCGCAAACGCAAATACAAACACAAACACAGACACCAACAGACAAGACACTGAGCTTCAAAAACCCAAGCACAACAGCACAGGCCCGGAGCTTCACAAGCACAAACACAACAGTCCAGGCCCTGAGCTTCACAAACACAATCACAAACACAACAGCCCAGGCCCTGAACTTCACAAACACAAACACAAACATAACAGCCCTGGCCCTGAGCTTCACAAGCACAAACACAAACACAGCAGCCCAGGCCCTGAGCTTCACAAACACAAACATAAACACAACAGCCCAGGCCCTGAGCTTCACAAATACAAACACAAACACAGACACCAACAGACCAGTCCCTGAGCTTCACAAACACAAACACAAACAGCCCAGGCCCTGAGCTTCACAAACCCAAACATAAAAAGACACGCAAACACAAACACAAACACAACAGCACAGGCCCTGAGCTTCACAAACACAAACACAAACACAACAGCCCAGGCCATGAGCTTCACAAACACAAACACAGCAGCCCAAGCCCTGAGCTTCACAAACACAAACACAACAGCCCAGGCCCTGAGCTTCACAAACACAAACACAACAGCCCAGGCCCTGAGCATCACAAACACAAACACAACAGCCCAGGCCCTGAGCTTCACAAACACAACCACAAACACAAACACAACAGCCCAGGCCCTGAGCTTCACAAACACAAACACAACATGTCCATTCCCTGAGCTTCACAAACACAAACACAAACACAACAGCCCAGGCCCTGAGCTTCACAAACACAAACACAAACATAACAGCCCTGGCCCTGAGCTTCAGAAGCACAAACACAAACACAGCAGCCCAGGCCCTGAGCTTCACAAACACAAACATAAACACAACAGCCCAGGCCCTGAGCTTCACAAATACAAACACAAACACAGACACCAACAGACCAGTCCCTGAGCTTCACAAACACAAACACGAACAGCCCAGGCCCTGAGCTTCACAAACCCAAACATAAAAAGACACGCAAACGCAAACACAAACACAAACACAACAGCACAGGCCCTGAGCTTCACAAACACAAACACAAATGCCCTGGCGCTGAGCTTCACAAACACAAACACAAACACAACAGCCCAGGCCATGAGCTTCACAAACACAAACACAGCAGCCCAAGCCCTGAGCTTCACAAACACAAACACAACAGCCCAGGCCCTGAGCTTCACAAACACAAACACAACAGCCCAGGCCCTGAGCTTTACAAACACAACCACAAACACAAACACAACAGCCCAGGCCCTGAGCTTCACAAACACAAACACAAACACAACAGCCCAGGCCAGGAGCTTCACAAACACAAACACAACATGTCCATTCCCTGAGCTTCACAAACACAAACACAACAGCCCAGGCCCTGAGCTTCACAAACACAAACACAAACATAACAGCCCTGGCCCTGAGCTTCACAAACACAAACACAACAGCCCATGCCCTGAGCTTCACAAACACAAACACTACAGCCCACGCCCTAGGCGACACAAACACAAACAAAAACACAACAGCCCGGGCCCTGAGCTTCACAAACACAAACACAAACACAACAGCCCAGGCCCTGAGCTTCAGAAACGCAAACTCAAACACAAACACAACAGCTCAGGCCCTGAGCTTCACAAACAGAAACACAAACACAACAGCTCAGGCCCTGAGCTTCACAAACACAAAGACAACGGCCCACGCCCTGAGCTTCACAAACACAAACACAAACACAACAGCCCAGGCCCTGAGCATCACAAACCCAAACACAAACAGACACGCAAACGCAAACACAAAAGCAAACGCAAACACAAACGCAAACACAAACACAACAGCCCAGGCCCTGAGCTTCACAAACACAAACAACCCAGGTCCTGAGCTTCACAAACACAAACAAAAACACAATCACAAACACAAACACAACAGCCCAGGCCCTGAGCTTCACAAACACAAACACAACAGCCCAGGCCCTAAGCTTCACGAACACAACCACAAACACAAACACAACAGCCAAGGCCCTGAGCTTCACAAACACAAACACAACAGCCGAGGCCCGGAGCTTCACAAACACAAACACAACAGTCCAGGCCCTGAGCTTCACAAACACAAACACAAACACAACAGCCCAGGCCCTGAGCTTCACAAACACAAACACTAACATAACAGCCCTGGCCCTGAGCTTCACAAACACAAACACAAACACAACAGCCCAGGCCCTGAGCTTCACAAACACAAACACAAACACAACAGCCCAGGCCCTGAGCTTCACAAACACAAACACAAAGACAGCAGCCCAGGCCCTGAGCTTCACAAACACAAACACAAACAGCCCAGGCCCTGAGCTTCACAAATACAAACACAAACACAGACACCAACAGACAATGCCCTGAGCTTCACAAACACAAACATCCCAGGCCATGAGCTTCACAAACCCAATCATAAAAAGACAAGCAAAAGCAAACACCAAAGCAAGCGCAAACGGAAATACAAACACAAACACAGACACCAACAGACAAGACACTGAGCTTCAAAAACCCAAGCACAAACAGCCCAGGCCCGGAGCTTCACAAACACAAACACAACAGTCCAGGCCCTGAGCTTCACAAACACAAACACAAGCACAACAGCCCAGGCCCTGAGCTTCACAAACACAAACACTAACACAACAGCCCAGGCCCTGAGCTTCACAAACACAAACACAACAGCCCAGGCCCTGAGCTTCACAAACACAAACACAAGCACAAACACTACAGCCCACACCCTGAGCTTCACAAACACAAACACAACAGCCCAGGACCTGAGCTTCACAAACACAAAGACAAACACGACAGCCCAGGCCCTGAGCTTCACAAACACAAACACAAACAGCCCAGGCCCTGAGCTTCACAAATACAAACACAAACACAGAAACCAACAGACAAGGCCCTGAGCTTCACAAACACAAACACAAACATCCCAGGCCCTGAGCTTCACAAACCCAAACATGAAAAGACAAGCAAACGCAAACACAAAAGCAAGCGCAAACGCAAATACAAACACAAACACAGACACCAACAGACAAGGCACTGAGCTTCAAAATCCCAAGCACAAACAGCCCAGGCCCTGAGCTTCACAAATACAAACACAAACACAAACAGCAACAGACAAGGCCCTGAGCTTCGCAAACACAAACATCCCAGGCTCTGAGCTTCACAAACCCAAACATAAAAAGACAAGCAAAAGCAAACACAAAAGCAAGCGCAAACGCAAATACAAACACAAACACAGGCACCAACAGACAAGACACTGAGCTTCAAAAACCCAAGCACAAACTGCCCAGGCCCTGAGCTTCACAAATACAAACACAAACACAAATACCAACAGACCAGGCCCTGAGCTTCACAAACACAAACACAAACATCCCAGGCCCTGAGCTTCACAAACGCAAACACAAACAGACACGCAAACGCAAACAGAAAAAGCAAGCGCAAACGCAAAAACAAAAACAAACACAACAGCCCAGGCCCTGATCTTCACAAGCACAAACACAAACACAAATGCCCAGGCCCTGAGCTTCACAAACACAAACACAAACACAACAGCCCTGGCCCTGGGCTTCACAAACACAAACAAAAACACAAACAAAAATACAAACACAAACACAACAGCCCAGGCCGTGATTTTCACAAACACATACACAAAAGCCCAGGCCCTGAGCTTCACAAACACAAACACAAACACAACAGCCCAGGCCCTGAGCTTCACAAACACAAACACAAACACAACAGCCCAGGCCCTGAGCTTGACAAACACAAACGCAAGCACAAACACTACAGCCCTCACCGTGCGCTTCACAAACGCAAACACAAACACAACAGCCCAGGCCCTGAGCTTCACAAACACAAACACAAACACAACAGCCCAGGCCCGGAGCTTCACAAACAGAAAGACAGCAGCCCAGGCCCTGAGATTCACAAACACAAACACAAACAGCCCAGGCCCTGAGCTTCACAAATACAAACACAAACACAGACACCAACAGACAAGGCCCTGAGCTTCCCTAACACAAACATCCCAGGCCCTGAGCTTCACAAACCCAATCATAAAAAGACACGCAAACGCAAACACAAAAGCAAGCGCAAACGGAAATACAAACACAAACACAGACACCAACAGACAAGACACTGAGCTTCAAAAACCCAAGCACAAACAGCCCAGGCCCTGAGCTTCACAAATACAAACACAAACACAAACACCAACAGACCAGGCCCTGAGCTTCACAAACACAAACACAAACATTCCAGGCCCTGAGCTTCACAAACGCAAACACAAACAGACACGCAAACGCAAACAGAAAAAGCAAGTGCAAACGCAAAAACAAACACAAACACAACAGCCCAGGCCCTGAGCTTCACAAGCACAAACACAAACACAAATGCCCAGGCCCTGAGCTTCACAAACACAAACACAAACACAACAGCCCTGGCCCTGGGCTTCACAAACACAAACAAAAACACAAACAAAAATACAAACACAAACACAACAGCCCAGGCCTTGAGCTTCACAAACACAAACACAAAAGCCCAGGCCCTGAGCTTCACAAACACAAACACAAACACAACAGCCCAGGCCCTGAGCTTCACAAACACAAACACAACAGCCCATGCCCGGAGCTTCACAAACGCAAACACAACAGTCCAGGCCCTGAGCTTCACAAACACAAACACTAACATAACAGCCCTGGCCCTGAGCTTCACAAACACAAACACAAACACAACAGCCCAGGCCTGGACCTTCACAAACACAAACACAAACACAACAGCCCAGGCCCTGAGCTTCACAAACACAAACACAGACACAGCAGCCCAGGCCCTGAGCTTCACAAACACAAACACAAACAGCCCAGGCCCTGAGCTTCACAAATACAAACACAAACACAACAGCCCTATCCCTGATCTTCACAAGCACAAACACAAACACAAATGCCCAGGCCCTGAGCTTCACAAACACAAACACAAACACAACAGCCCTGGCCCTGGGCTTCACAAACACAAACAAAAACACAAACAATAATACAAACACAAACACAACAGCCCAGGCCCTGAGCTTCACAAACAGAAAGACAGCAGCCCAGGCCCTGAGATTCACAAACACAAACACAACAGCCCAGGCCCTGAGCTTCACAAACACAAACACAACAGCCCAGGCCCGGAGCTTCACAAACACAAACACAACAGTCCAGGCCCTGAGCTTCACAAACACAAACACTAACATAACAGCCCTGGCCCTGAGCTTCACAAACACAAACACAAACACAACAGCCCAGGCCCGGACCTTCACAAACACAAACACAACAGCCCAGGCCCTGAGCTTCACAAACACAAACACAGACACAGCAGCCCAGGCCCTCAGCTTCACAAACACAAACACAAACAGCCCAGGCCCTGAGCTTCACAAATACAAACACAAACACAGACACCAACAGACAATGCCCTGAGCTTCACAAACACAAACATCCCAGGCCCTGAGCTTCACAAACCCAAACATAAAAAGACAAGCAAAAGCAAACACAAAAGCAAGCGCAAACGGAAATACAAACACAAACACAGACACCAACAGACCAGACACTGAGCTTCAAAAACCCAAGCACAAACAGCCCAGGCCCTGAGCTTCACAAATACAAACACAAACACAAACACCAACAGACCAGGCCCTGAGCTTCACAAACAAAAACACAAACATCCCAGGCCCTGAGCTTCACAAACGCAAACACAAACAGACACGCAAACGCAAACAGAAAAAGCAAGCGCAAATGCAAAAACAAACACAACAGCCCAGGCCCTGATCTTCACAAGGACAAACACAAACACAAATGCCCAGGCCCTGAGCTTCACAAACACAAACACAACAGCCCTGGCCCTGGGCTTCACAAACACAAACAAAAACACAAACAATAATACAAACACAAACACAACAGCCCAGGCCGTGAGCTTCACAAACACAAACACAAAAGCCCAGGCCCTGAGCTTCACAAACACAAACACAAACACAACAGCCCAGGCCCTGAGCTTCACAAACACAAACACAAACACAACAGCCCAGGCCCTGAGCTTCACAAACACAAACACAAGCACAAACACTACAGCCCTCACCGTGCGCTTCACAAACACAAACACAAACACAACAACCCAGGCCCTGAGCTTCACAAACACAAACACAAACACAACAGCCCAGGCCCTGAGCTTCACAAACACAAACACAAACAGCCCAGGCCCTGAGCTTCACAAATACAAACACAAACACAGACACCAACAGACAAGGCCCTGAGCTTCCCAAACACAAACATCCCAGGCCCTGAGCTTCACAAACCCAAACATAAAAAGACACGCAAACGCAAACACAAAAGCAAGCGCAAACGGAAATACAAACACAAACACAGACACCAACAGACAAGACACTGAGCTTCAAAAACCCAAGCACAAACAGCCCGGGCCCTGAGCTTCACAAATACAAACACAAACACAAACACCAACAGACCAGGCCCTGAGCTTCACAAACACAAACACAAAAATCCCAGGCCCTGAGCTTCACAAACGCAAACACAAACAGACACGCAAACGCAAACAGAAAAAGCAAGTGCAAACGCAAAAACAAACACAAACACAACAGCCCAGGCCCGGAGCTTCACAAACACAAACACAACAGTCCAGGCCCTGAGCTTCACAAACACAAACACTAACTTAACAGCCCTGGCCCTGAGCTTCACAAACACAAACACAAACACAACAGCCCAGGCCCTGACCTTCACAAACACAAACACAACAGCCCAGGCCCTGAGCTTCACAAACACAAACACAGACACAGCAGCCCAGGCCCTGAGCTTCACAAACACAAACACAAACAGCCCAGGCCCTGAGCTTCACAAATACAAACACAAACACAGACACCAACAGACAATGCCCTGAGCTTCACAAACACAAACATCCCAGGTCCTGAGCTTCACAAACCCAAACATAAAAAGACAAGCAAAAGCAAACACAAAAGCAAGCGCAAACGGAAATACAAACACAAACAGAGACACCAACAGACCAGACACTGAGCTTCAAAAACCCAAGCACAAACAGCCCAGGCCCTGAGCTTCACAAATACAAACACAAACACAAACACCAACAGACCAGGCCCTGAGCTTCACAAACACAAACACAAACATCTCAGGCCCTGAGCTTCACAAACGCAAACACAAACAGACACGCAAACGCAAACAGAATAAGCAAGCGCAAACGCAAATACAAACACAAACACAGACACCAACAGACAAGACACTGTGCTTCAAAAACCCAGGCACAAACAGCCCAGGCCCGGAGCTTCACAAACACAAACACAACAGTCCAGGCCCTGAGCTTCACAAACACAAACACAAACACAACAGCCCAGGCCCTGAGCTTCAGAAACACAAACACAACAGCCCAGGCCCTGAGCTTCACAAACACAAACACAAGCACAAACACTACAGCCCACACCCTGAGCTTCACAAACACAAACACAACAGCCCAGGCCCTGAGCTTCACAAACACAAACACAAACACGACAGCCCAGGCCCTGAGCTTCACAAACACAGACACAAACAGCCCAGGCCCTGAGCTTCACAAATACAAACACAAACACAGACACCAACAGACAAGGCCCTGAGCTTCACAAACACAAACACAAACATCCCAGGCCCTGAGCTTCACAAACATAAACATGAAAAGACAAGCAAACGCAAACACAAAAGCAAGCGCAAACGCAAATACAAACACAAACACAGACACCAACAGACAAGGCACTGAGCTTCAAAATCCCAAGCACAAACAGCCCAGGCCCTGAGCTTCACAAATACAAACACAAACACAAACACCAACAGACAAGGCCCTGAGCTTCGCAAACACAAACATCCCAGGCCCTGAGCTTCACAAACCCAAACATAAAAAAACAAGCAAACGCAAACACAAAAGCAAGCGCAAACGCAAATACAAACACAAACACAGGCACCAACAGACAAGACACTGAGCTTCAAATACCCAAGCACAAACTGCCCAGGCCCTGAGCTTCACAAATACAAACACAAACACAAACACCAACAGACCAGGCCCTGAGCTTCACAAACACAAACACAAACATCCCAGGCATTGAGCTTCACAAACGCAAACACAAACAGACACGCAAACGCAAACAGAAAAAGCAAGCGCAAACGCAAAAACAAACACAAACACAACAGCCCAGGCCCTGATCTTCACAAGCACAAACACAAACACAAATGCCCAGGCCCTGAGCTTCACAAACACAAACACAACAGCCCTGGCCCTGGGCTTCACAAACACAAACAAAAACACAAACAAAAATACAAACACAAACACAACAGCCCAGGCCGTGAGCTTCACAAACACAAACACAAAAGCCCAGGCCCTGAGCTTCACAAACACATACACAAACACAACAGCCCAGGCCCTGAGCTTCACAAACACAAACACAAACACAACAGCCCAGGCCCTGAGCTTCACAAACACAAACACAGCAGCCCAGGCCCTGAGCTTCACAAACACAAACACAAGCACAAACACTGCAGCCCTCACCATGCGCTTCACAAACACAAACACAAACACAACAGCCCAGGCCCTGAGCTTCACAAACACAAACACAAACACAACAGCCCAGGCCCTGAGCTTCACAAACAGACAGACAGCAGCCCAGGCCCTGAGATTCACAAACACAAACACAAACAGTCCAGGCCCTGAGCTTCGCAAATACAAACACAAACACAGACACCAACAGACAAGGCCCTGAGCTTCCCAAACACAAACATCCCAGGCCCTGAGCTTCACAAACCCAAACATAAAAAGACACGCAAACGCAAACAGAAAAGCAAGCGCAAACGGAAATACAAACACAAACACAGACACCAACAGACAAGACACTGAGCTTCAAAAACCCAAGCACAAACAGCCCAGGCCCTGAGCTTCACAAATACAAACACAAACACAAACACCAACAGACCAGGCCCTGAGCTTCACAAACACAAACACAAACATCCCAGGCCCTGAGCTTCACAAACGCAAACACAAACAGACACGCAAACGCAAACAGAAAAAGCAAGTGCAAACGCAAAAACAAACACAAACACAACAGCCCAGGCCCTGAGCTTCACAAGCACAAACACAAACACAAATGCCCAGGCCCTGAGCTTCACAAACACAAACACAAACACAACAGCCCTGGCCCTGGGCTTCACAAACACAAACAAAAACACAAACAAAAATACAAACACAAACACAACAGCCCAGGCCTTGAGCTTCACAAACACAAACACAAAAGCCCAGGCCCTGAGCTTCACAAACACAAACACAAACACAACAGCCCAGGCCCTGAGCTTCACAAACACAAACACATGCACAACAGCCCAGGCCCTGAGCTTCACAAACTCAAACACAAACACAACAGCCCTAGCCCTGAGCTTCACAAACACAACGACAAACACAAACACAACAGCCAAGGCCCTGAGCTTCACAAACACAAACACAACAGCCCAGGCCCGGAGCTTCACAAACACAAACACAACAGTCCAGGCCCTGAGCTTCACAAACACAATCACAAACACAACAGCCCAGGCCCTGAACTTCACAAACACAAACACAAACATAACAGCCCTGGCCCTGAGCTTCACAAACACAAACACAGCAGCCCAGGCCCTGAGCTTCTCAAACACAAACACAAACACAACAGCCCAGGCCCTGAGCTTCACAAATACAAACACAAACTCAGACACCAACAGACATGTCCCTGAGATTCACAAACACAAACACAAGCAGCCCAGGCATGAGCTTCAAAAACCCAAACATAAAAAGACACGCAAACGCAAACACAAACACAACAGCACAGGCCCTGAGATTCACAACCACAAACACAAATGCCCTGGCCCTGAGCTTCACAAACACAAACACAACAGCCCAGGCCATGAGCTTCACAAACACAAACACAGCAGCCCAAGCCCTGAGCTTCACAAACACAAACACAAACACAACAGCCCAGGCCCTGAGCTACACAAACACAAACACAAACACAAAAGCCCAGGCCCTGAGCATCACAAACACAAACTCAACAGCCCAGGCCCTGAGCTTCACAAACACAACCACAAACACAAACACAACAGCCCAGGCCCTGAGCTTCACAAACACAAACACAAACACAACAGCCCAGGCACGGAGCTTCACAAACACAAACACAACATATCCATTCCCTGAGCTTCACAAACACAAACACAAACACAACAGCCCAGGCCCTGAGCTTCACAAACACAAACACAAACATAACAGCCCTGGCCCTGAGCTTCACAAACACAAACACAAACACAACAGCCCATGCCCTGAGCTTCACAAACACAAACACTACAGCCCACGCCCTGAGCTACACAAACACAAACACAAACACAACAGCCCGGGCCCTGAGCTTCACAAACACAAACACAAACACAAACACAACAGCCCAGGCCCTGAGCTTCAAAAACGCAAACTCAAACACAAACGCAACAGCCCAGGCCCTGAGCTTCAAAAACGCAAACTCAAACACAAACACAACAGCTCAGGCCCTGAGCTTCACAAACACAAACACAAACACAACAGCTCAGGACCTGAGCTTCGCAAACACAAACACTACAGCCCAGGCCCTGAGCTTCACAAAAACAAATACAACAGCCCAGGCCCTGAGCTTCACAAACACAAACACAAACACAAACACAACAGCCCAGGCCCTGAGCTTCACAAACCCAAACACAAACAGACACGCAAACGCAAACGCAAACACAAAAGCAAACGCAAACACAAACGCAAACACAAACACAACAGCCCAGGCCCTGAGCTTCACAAACACAAACAACCCAGGCCCTGAGCTTCACAAACAGAAACAAAAACATAATCACAAACACAAACACAACAGCCCAGGCCCTGAGCTTCACAAACACAAACACAAACACAACAGCCCAGGCCCTAAGCTTCACGAACACAACCACAAAAACAAAAACAACAGCCAAGGCCCTGAGCGTCACAAACACAAACACAACAGCCCAGGCCTGGAGCTTCACAAACACTAACATAACAGCCCTGGCTCTGAGCTTCACAAACACAAACACAAACACAACATGTCCATTCCCTGAGCTTCACAAACACAAACACAAACACAACAGCCCAGGCCCTGAGCTTCACAAACACAAACACAAAGAAAACAGCCCTGGCCCTGAGCTTCACAAACACAAACACAAACACAACAGCCCATGCCCTGAGCTGCACAAACACAAACACTACAGCCCACGCCCTGAGCTACACAAACACAAACACAAACACAACAGCCCGGGCCCTGAGCATCACAAACACAAACACAAACACAACAGCCCAGGCCCTGAGCTTCAAAAACGCAAACTCAAACACAAACACAACAGCTCAGGCCCTGAGCTTCACAAACACAAACACAAACACATCAGCTCAGGCCCTGAGCTTCGCAAACACAAACACTACAGCCCAGGCCCTGAGCTTCACAAACACAAAGACAACAGCCCTGGCCCTGAGCTTCACAAACACAAACACAAAGACAACAGCCCAGGCCCTGAGCTTCACAAACCCAAACAGACACGCAAACGCAAACACAAAAGCAAACTCAAACACAAAAACAAACGCAAACACAAACACAACAGCCCAGGCCCTGAGCTTCACAAACACAAACAACCCAGGCCCTGAGCTTCACAAACACAAACAAAAACATAATCACAAACACAAACACAACATCCCACGCCCTGAGCTTCACAAACACAAACACAACAGCCCAGGCCCTAAGCTTCACGAACACAACCACAAAAACAAACACAACAGCCAAGGCCCTGAGCTTCACAAACACAAACACAACAGCCCAGGCCCGGAGCTTCACAAACACAAACACAACAGTCCAGGCCCTGAGCTTCACAAGCACAAACACAAACACAACAGCCCAGGCCCTGAGCTTCACAAACACAAACACTAACATAACAGCCCTGGCTCTGAGCTTCACAAACACAAACACAACAGCCCAGGACCTGAGCTTCACAAACAAAAACACAAACACAGCAGCCCAGGCCCTGAGCTTCACAAACACAAACACAAGCACAAACACTACAGCCCTCACCGTGCGCTTCACAAACACAAACACAAACACAACAGCCCAGGCCCTGAGCTTCACAAACACAAACACAAACACAACAGCCCAGGCCCTGAGCTTCACAAACAGAAAGACAGCAGCCCAGGCTCTGAGATTCACAAACACAAACACAAACAGCCCAGGCCCTGAGCTTCACAAATACAAACACAAACACAGACACCAACAGACAAGGCCCTGAGCTTCACAAACACAAACATCCCAGGCCCTGAGCTTCACAAACCCAAACATAAAAAGACACGCAAACGCAAACACAAAAGCAAGCGCAAACGGAAATACAAACACAAACACAGACACCAACAGACAAGACACTGAGCTTCAAAAACCCAAGCACAAACAGCCCAGGCCCTGAGCTTCACAAATACAAACACAAACACAAACACCAACAGACCAGGTCCTGAGCTTCACAAACACAAACACAAACATCCCAGGCCCTGAGCTTCACAAACGCAAACACAAACAGACACGCAAACGCAAACAGAAAAAGCAAGTGCAAACGCAAAAACAAACACAAACACAACAGCCCAGGCCCTGAGCTTCACAAGCACAAACACAAACACAAATGCCCAGGCCCTGAGCTTCACAAACACAAACACAAACACAAATGCCCAGGCCCTGAGCTTCACAAACACAAACACAAACACAACAGCCCTGGCCCTGGGCTTCACAAACACAAACAAAAACACAAACAAAAATACAAACACAAACACAACAGCCCAGGCCTTGAGCTTCACAAACACAAACACAAAAGCCCCGGCCCTGAGCTTCACAAACACAAACACAAACACAACAGCCCAGGCCCTGAGCTTCACAAACACAAACACAAACACATACACAACAGCCCAGGCCCTGAGCTTCACAAACTCAAACACAAACACAACAGCCCTAGCCCTGAGCTTCACAAACACTACCGCAAACACAAACACAACAGCCAAGGCCCTGAGCTTCACAAACACAAACACAACAGCCCAGGCCCGGAGCATCACAAACACAAACACAAACACAACAGCCCAGGCACTGAACTTCACAAACACAAACACAAACATAACAGCCCTGGCCCTGAGCTTCACAAGCATAAACACAAACACAGCAGCCCAGGCCCTGAGCTTCACAAACACAAACACAAACACAACAGCCCAGGCCCTGAGCTTCACAAATACATACACAAACACAGACAGCAACATACCAGTCCCTGAGCTTCACAAACACAAGCACAAACAGCCCAGGCCCTGAGCTTCACAAACACAAACACACATGCCCTAGCCCTGAGCTTCACAAACACAAACACAAACATGTCCATTCCCTGAGCTTCACAACCACAAACACAAACACAACAGCCCAGGCCCTGAACTTCACAAACACAAACACAAACACAACAGCCCAGGCCCGGAGCTTCACAAACACAAACACAACATGTCCATTCCCTGAGCTTCACAAACACAAACACAAACACAACAGCCCAGGCCCTGAGCTTCACAAGCACAAACACAAACACAAATGCCCAGGCCCTGAGCTTCACAAACACAAACACAAACACAACAGCCCATGCCCTGAGCTGCACAAACACAAACACTACAGCCCAGGCCCTGAGCTACACAAACACAAACACAAACACAACAGCCCGGGCCCTGAGCTTCACAAACACAAACACAAACACAACAGCCCAGGCCCTGAGCTTCAAAAACGCAAACTCAAACACAAACACAACAGCCCAGGCCCTGAGCTTCAAAAACGCAAACTCAAACACAAACACAACAGCTCAGGCCCTGAGCTTCACAAACACAAACACAAACACAACAGCTCAGGCCCTGAGCTTCGCAAACACAAACACTACAGCCCAGGTCCTGAGCTTCACAAACACAAAGACAACAGCCCAGGCCCTGAGCTTCACAAACACAAACACAAAGACAACAGCCCAGACCCTGAGCTTCACAAACCCAAACACAAACAGACACGCAAACGCAAACACAAAAGCAAACGCAAACACAAAAGCAAACGCAAACACAAACACAACAGCCCAGGCCCTGAGCTTCACAAACACAAACACAAACACAGACACCAACAGACAAGGGCCTGAGCTTCACAAACACAAACATCCCAGGCCCTGAGCTTCACAAACCCAAACATAAAAAGACACGCAAACGCAAACACAAAAGCAAGCGCAAACGGAAATACAAACACAAACACAGACACCAACAGACAAGACACTGAGCTTCACAAACACAAACACAAACATCCCAGGCCCTGAGCTTCACAAACGCAAACACAAACAGACACGCAAACGCAAACAGAAAAAGCAAGAGCAAATGCAAAAACAAACACAAACACAACAGCCCAGGCCCTGAGCTTCACAAGCACAAACACAAACACAAATGCCCAGGCCCTGAGCTTCACAAACACAAACACAAACACAAATGCCCAGGCCCTGAGCTTCACAAACACAAACACAAACACAACAGCCCTGGCCCTGGGCTTCACAAACACAAACAAAAACACAAACAAAAACACAAACACAACAGCCCAGGCCTTGAGCTTCACAAACACAAACACAAACGCCCAGGCCCTGAGCTTCACAAACACAAACACAAACACAACAGCCCAGGCCCTGAGCTTCACAAACACAAACACAAACACATACACAACAGCCCAGGCCCTGAGCTTCACAAACTCAAACACAAACACAACAGCCCTAGCCCTGAGCTTCACAAACACTACCACAAACACAAACACAACAGCCAAGGCCATGAGCTTCACAAACACAAACACAACAGCCCAGGCCCGGAGCTTCACAAACACAAACACAACAGTCCAGGCCCTGAGCTTCACAAACACAATCACAAACACAACAGCCCAGGCCCTGAACTTCACAAACACAAACACAAACATAACAGCCCTGGCTCTGAGCTTCACAAGCACAAACACAAACACAGCAGCCCAGGCCCTGAGCTTCACAAACACAAACACAAACACAACAGCCCAGGCCCTGAGCTTCACAAATACAAACACAAACACAGACACCAACAGACCAGTCCCTGAGCTTCACAAACACAAACACAAACAGCCCAGGCCCTGAGCTTCACAAAGCCAAACATAAAAAGACACGCAAACGCAAACACAAACACAAACACAACAGCACAGACCTTGAGCTTCACAAACACAAACACAAATGCCCTGGCCCTGAGCTTCACAAACACAAACACAAACACAACAGCCCAGGCCATGAGCTTCACAAACACAAACACAGCAGCCCAAGCCCTGAGCTTCACAAACACAAACACAAACACAACAGCCCAGGCCCTGAGCTTCACAAACACAAACACAAACACAACAGCCCAGGCCCTGAGCATCACAAACACAAACACAACAGCCCAGGCCCTGAGCTTCACAAACACAACCACAAACACAAACACAACAGCCCAGGCCCTGAGCTTCACAAACACAAACACAAACACAACAGCCCAGGCCCGGAGCTTCACAAACACAAACACAACATGTCCATTCCCTGAGCTTCACAAACACAAACACAAACACAACAGCCCAGGCCCTGAGCTTCACAAACACAAACACAAACATAACAGCCCTGGCCCTGAGCTTCACAAACACAAACACAAACACAACAGCCCATGCCCTGAGCTTCACAAACACAAACACTACAGCCCGGGCCCTGAGCTTCACAAACACAAACACAAACACAAACACAACAGCCCAGGCCCTGAGCTTCAAAAACGCAAACTCAATCACAAACACAACAGCCCAGGCCCTGAGCTTCAAAAACGCAAACTCAAACACAAACACAACAGCTCAAGCCCTGAGCTTCACAAACACAAACACAAACACAACAGCTCAGGCCCTGAGCTTCGCAAACACAAACACTACAGCCCAGGCCCTGAGCTTCACAAACACAAACACAAACACAACAGCCCAGGCCCTGAGCTTCAGAAACCCAAGCACAAACAGCCCAGGCCCTGAGCTTCACAAATACAAACACAAACATTCCAGGCCCTGAGATTCACATACCCAAACAGAAACAGACACGCAAACGCAAACACTAAACCAAGCGGAAACGCAAAAACAAACACAAACACAACCGCCCAGGCCCTGAGCTTCACAAACACAAACACAAACACAAATGCCCAGGCCCTGAGCTTCACAAACACAAACACAAACACAACAGCCCTGGCCCTGGGCTTCACAAACAAAAACACAAACAAAAACACAAACACAAACACAACAGCCAAGACCCTGAGCTTCACAAACACAAACACAACAGCCCAGGCCCGGAGCTTCACAAACACAAACACGACAGTCCAGGCCCTGAGCTTCACAAACACAATCACAAACACAACAGCCCAGGCCCTGAGCTTCACAAACACAAACACAAACATAACAGCCCTGGCCCTGAGCTTCACAAGCACAAACACAAACACAAACACAACAGCCCAGGCCCTGAGCTTCACAAACACATACACAACAGCCCAGGCCCTGAGCTTCACAAATACAAACACAAACACAACAGCCCAGGCCCTGAGCTTCACAAACACAAACACAAACACAACAGTCCAGGCTCTGAGCTTCACAAACACAAGCACAAACACAACAGCCCAGGCCCTGAGCTTCACAAACACAAACACAAACACCACAGCCCAGGCCCTGAGCTTCACAAACACAGACACAAACACCACAGCCGAGCCCCTGAGCTTCACAAACACAAACACAACAGCCCTGGCCCTGGCTTCACAAGCACAAACACAACAGTCCTGGCCCTGAGCTTCACAAACACAAACACAGACACAACAGCCCAGGCCCTGAGCTTCACAAACACAAACACAGACACAACAGCCCAGGCCCTGAGCTTCAAAAACACAAATACAAACACAAACACAACAGCTCCGGCCATGAGCTTCACAAACACAAACAGAACCACAGCAGCCCAGGCCCTGAGCTTCACAAGCACAAACACAAACACTACAGCCCAGGCCCTGAGCTTCACAAACACAAACACAACAGCCCAGGCCCTGAGCTTCACAAACACAAACACAAATACCACAGCCCAGTCCCTGACCTACACAAACACAAAGACAAACACCACAGCCCAGCCCCTGAGCTTCACACACACAAACAGAAACACAACAGCCCAGGCCCTGGGCTTCACAAACACAAACACAATCACAGCAGCCCAGGCCCTGAGCTTCACAAGCACAAACACAAACACAACAGCCCTGGCCATGAGCTTCACAAACACAAACACAAACACAACAACCCACGCCCTGAGCTTCACAAGCACAAACACAAACACCACAGCCCAGGCCCTGAGCTTCAAAAACACAAACACAAACACCACAGCACAGCCCATGAGCTTCACAAACACAAACATAAACACAAACACCACAGCCCAGGCCCTGAGCTTCAAAAACACAAACACAAACACACCAGCCCAGGCCTTGAGCTTCACAAACACAAACACAAACACAACAGCTCAGGCCACGATCTTCACAAACACTAACACAACCACAACAGTTCAGGCCCTGAGCTTCACAAACACAAACACAAACACTACAGCCCAGTCCCTGAGCTTCACAAACACAAACACAACAGCACAGTCCCTGAGCTTCACAAACACAAACACAAACACAACAGCCCAGGCCCTGAGCTTCACAAACACAAACACAACAGCCCAGGCACTGAGCTTCAAAATCCCAAGCACAAACAGCCCAGGCCCTGAGCTTCACAAATACAAACACAAACACAAACACCAACAGACCAGGCCCTGAGCGTCACAAACACAAACACTTTCATCCCAGGCCCTGAGCTTCACAATCACAAACACAAACACAACAGCCCAGGCCCTGAGCTTCACAAACACAAACACAAGCACAAACACTACAGCCCACACCCTGAGCTTCACAAACACAAACACAAACACAACAGCCCTGGCCCTGAGCTTCACAAACACAAACACAAACACAACAGCCCAGGCCCTGAGCTTCACAAACACAAACACAAACAGCCCAGGGCCTGAGCTTCACAAATACAAACACAAACACAGACACCAACAGACAAGGCCCTGAGCTTCACAAACACAAACATCCCAGGCCCTGAGCTTCACAAACCCAAACATAAAAAGACAAGCAAACGCAAACACAAAAGCAAGCGCAAACGCAAATACAAACTCAAACACAACAGCCCAGGCCCTGAGCTTCACAAACACAAACACAAACACAAATGCCCAGGCCCTGAGCTTCACAAACACAAACACAAACACAACAGCCCTGGCCCTGTGCTTCACAAACACAAACAAAAACACAAACAAAAACACAAACACAAACACAAAAGCCAAGACCCTGAGCTTCACAAACACAAACACAACAGCCCAGGCACTGAGCTTCAAAATCCCAAGCACAAAAAGCCCAGTCCCTGAGCTTCACAAATACAAACACAAACACAAACACCAACAGACCAGGCCCTGAGCTTCACAAACACAAACACAAACATCCCAGGCACTGAGCTTCACAAACCCAAACACAAACAGACACGCAAGCGCAAACACAAAAGCAAGCGCAAGCGCAAAAACAAACACAAACACAATAGCCCAGGCCCTGAGCTTCACAAACACAAACACAAACACAACAGCCCAGGCCCTGTGCTTCACAAACACAAACAAAAACACAAACAAAAACACAAACACAAACACAACAGCCAAGTCCCTGAGCTTCACAAACACAAACACAACAGCCCAGGCACTGAGCTTCAAAATCCCAAGCACAAAAAGCCCAGTCCCTGAGCTTCACAAATACAAACACAAACACAAACACCAACAGACAAGGCCCTGAGCTTCACAAACACAAACATCCCAGGCCCTGAGCTTCACAAACCCAAACATAAAAAGACAAGCAAACGCAAACACAAAAGCAAGCGCAAACGCAAATACAAACTCAAACACAACAGCCCAGGCCCTGAGCTTCACAAACACAAACACAAACACAAATGCCCAGGCCCTGAGCTTCACAAACACAAACACAAACACAACAGCCCTGGCCCTGTGCTTCACAAACACAAATAAAAACACAAACAAAACCACAAACACAAACATAACAGCCAAGACCCTGAGCTTCACAAACACAAACACAACAGCCCAGGCACTGAGCTTCAAAATCCCAATCACAAAAAGCCCAGGCCCTGAGCTTCACAAATACAAACACAAACACAAACACCAACAGACCAGGCCCTGAGCTTCACAAACACAAACACAAACATCCCAGGCACTGAGCTTCACAAACCCAAACACAAACACACACGCAAACGCAAACACAAAAGCAAGCGCAAGCGCAAAAACAAACACAAACACAACATCCCAGGCCCTGAGCTTCACAAACACAAACACAAACACAACAGCCCAGGCCCTGAGCTTCACAATCACAAACACAAACACAACAGCCCAGGCCCTGAGTTTCACAAACACAAACACAAGCACAAACACTACAGCCCACACCCTGATCTTCACAAACACAAACACAAACACAACAGCCCTGGCCCTGAGCTTCACAAACAGAAACACAACAGCCCAGGCCCTGAGCTTCACAAACACAAACACAAACAGCCCAGGCCCTGAGCTACACAAATACAAACACAAACACAGACACCAACAGACAAGGCCCTGAGCTTCACAAACACAAACGCAAACATCCCAGGCCCTGAGCTTCACAAACCCAAACATAAAAAGACAAGCAAACGAAACACAAAAGCAAGCGCAAACGCAAATACAAACTCAAACACAACAGCCCAGGCCCTGAGCTTCACAAACACAAACACAAATGCCCAGGCCCTGAGCTTCACAAACACAAACACAAACACAACAGCCCAGGCCCTGTGCTTCACAAACACAAACAAAAACACAAACAAAAACACAAACACAAACACAACAGCCAAGACCCTGAGCTTCACAAACACAAACACAACAGCCCAGGCCCGGAGCTTCACAAACACAAACACAACAGTCCAGGCCCTGAGCTTCACAAACACAATCACAAACACAACAACCCAGGCCCTGAGCTTCACAAATACAAACACAATCACAACAGCCCAGGCCCTGAGCTTCACAAACAGAAACACAAACACAACAGTCCATGCTCTGAGCTTCACAAACACAAGCACAAACACAACAGCCCAGGCCCTGAGCTTCACAAACACAAACACAAACACCACAGCCCAGGCCCTGAGCATGACAAACACAGACACAAACACCACAGCCCAGCCCCTGAGCTTCACAAACACAAACACAACAGCCCTGGCCCTGGCTTCACAAGCACAAACACAAACACAACAGTCCTGGCCCTGAGCTTCACAAACACAAACACAGACACAACAGCCCAGGCCCTGAGCTTCACAAACACAAACACAGACACAACAGCCCAGGCCCTGAGCTTCAAAAACACAAATACAAACACAAACACAACAGCTCCGGCCATGAGCTTCACAAACACAAACAGAAGCTCAACAGCCCAGGCCCTGAGCTTCACAAACACAAACACTACAGCCCAGGCCCTGAGCTTCACAAACACAAACACAACAGCCCAGTCCCTGAGCTTCACAAACACAAACACAAACACAACAGCCCAGGCCCTGAGCTTCACAAACACAAACACAACAGCCCAGGCCCTGAGCTTCACAAACACAAACACAAATACCACAGCCCAGTCCCTGAGCTACACAAACACAAACACAAACACCACAGCCCTGCCCCTGAGCTTCACACACACAAACAGAAACACAACAGCCCAGGCCCTGGGCTTCACAAACACAAACACAACAGCCCTGGCCCTGAGCTTCACAAGCACAAACACAAACACAACAGCCCTGGCCATGAGCTTTACAAACACAAACACAACAGCCCACGCCCTGAGCTTCACAAGCACAAACACAAACACCACAGCCCAGGCCCTGAGATTCAAAAACACAAACACAAACACCACAGCCCAGCCCATGAGCTTCACAAACACAAACATAAACACAAACACAACAGCCCAGGCCCTGAGATTGAAAAACACAAACACAAACACAACAGCCCAGGCCCAGAGCTTCACAAACACAAACACAAACACAACAGCTCAGGCCACGATCTTCACAAAAACTAACACAACCACAACAGTTCAGGCCCTGAGCTTCACAAACACAAACACTACAGCCCAGGCCCTGAGCTTCACAAACACAAACACAACAGCCCAGTCCCTGAGCTTCACAAACACAAACACAAACACTACAGCCCAGGCCCTGAGCTTCACAAACACAAACACAACAGCCCAGTCCCTGAGCTTCACAAACACAAACACAAACACAACAGCCCAGGCCCTGAGCTTCACAAACACAAAAACAACAGCCCAGGCACTGAGCTTCAAAATCCCAAGCACAAAAAGCCCAGGCCCTGAGCTTCACAAATACAAACACAAACACAAACACCAACAGACCAGGCCCTGAGCTTCACAAACACAAACATCCCAGGCACTGAGCTTCACAAACCCAAACAAAAAGAGACACGCAAACGCAAACACAAAAGCAAGCGCAAGCGCAAAAACAAACACAAACACAAACATCCCAGGCCCTGAGCTTCACAAACACAAACACAACAGCCCAGGCCCTGAGCTTCACAAACACAAACACAAACACAAATACCCATGCCCTGAGCTTCACAAACACAAACACAAACACACCAGCCCTGGCCCTGAGCTACACAAACACAAAGACAAACACCACAGCCCAGCCCCTGAGCTTCACACACACAAACAGAAACACAACAGCCCAGGCCCTGGGCTTCACAAACACAAACACAATCACAGCAGCCCAGGCCCTGAGCTTCACAAGCACAAACACAAACACAACAGCCCTGGCCATGAGCTTCACAAACACAAACACAAACACAACAACCCACGCCCTGAGCTTCACAAGCACAAACACAAACACCACAGCCCAGGCCCTGAGCTTCAAAAACACAAACACAAACACCACAGCACAGCCCATGAGCTTCACAAACACAAACATAAACACAAACACCACAGCCCAGGCCCTGAGCTTCAAAAACACAAACACAAACACACCAGCCCAGGCCTTGAGCTTCACAAACACAAACACAAACACAACAGCTCAGGCCACGATCTTCACAAACACTAACACAACCACAACAGTTCAGGCCCTGAGCTTCACAAACACAAACACAAACACTACAGCCCAGTCCCTGAGCTTCACAAACACAAACACAACAGCCCAGTCCCTGAGCTTCACAAACACAAACACAAACTCAACAGCCCAGGCCCTGAGCTTCACAAACACAAACACAACAGCCCAGGCACTGAGCTTCACAAACACAAACACAAACACAACAGCCCAGGCCCTGAGCTTCACAATCACAAACACAAACACAACAGCCCAGGCCCTGAGCTTCACAAACACAAACACAAGCACAAACACTACAGCCCACACCCTGAGCTTCACAAACACAAACACAAACACAACAGCCCTGGCCCTGAGCTTCACAAACACAAACACAAACACAACAGCCCAGGCCCTGAGCTTCACAAACACAAACACAAACAGCCCAGGGCCTGAGCTTCACAAATACAAACACAAACACAGACACCAACAGACAAGGCCCTGAGCTTCACAAACACAAACACAAACATCCCAGGCCCTGAGCTTCACAAACCCAAACATAAAAAGACAAGCAAACGCAAACACAAAAGCAAGCGCAAACGCAAATACAAACTCAAACACAACAGCCCAGGCCCTGAGCTTCACAAACACAAACACAAACACAAATGCCCAGGCCCTGAGTTTCACAAACACAAACACAAACACAACAGCCCTGGCCCTGTGCTGCACAAACACAAACAAAAACACAAACAAAAACACAAACACAAACACAAAAGCCAAGACCCTGAGCTTCACAAACACAAACACAACAGCCCAGGCACTGAGCTTCAAAATCCCAAGCACAAAAAGCCCAGTCCCTGAGCTTCACAAATACAAACACAAACACAAACACCAACAGACAAGGCCCTGAGCTTCACAAACACAAACATCCCAGGCCCTGAGCTTCACAAACCCAAACATAAAAAGACAAGCAAACGCAAACACAAAAGCAAGCGCAAACGCAAATACAAACTCAAACACAACAGCCCAGGCCCTGAGCTTCACAAACACAAACACAAACACAAATGCCCAGGCCCTTAGCTTCACAAACACAAACACAAACACAACAGCCCTGGCCCTGTGCTTCACAAACACAAACAAAAACACAAACAAAAACACAAACACAAACACAAAAGCCAAGACCCTGAGCTTCACAAACACAAACACAACAGCCCAGGCACTGAGCTTCAAAATCCCAAGCACAAAAAGCCCAGTCCCTGAGCTTCACAAATACAAACACAAACACAAACACCAACAGACCAGGCCCTGAGCTTCACAAACACAAACACAAACATCCCAGGCACTGAGCTTCACAAACCCAAACACAAACAGACACGCAAGCGCAAACACAAAAGCAAGCGCAAGCGCAAAAACAAACACAAACACAACAGCCCAGGCCCTGAGCTTCACAAACACAAACACAAACACAACAGCCCAGGCCCTGTGCTTCACAAACACAAACAAAAACACAAACAAAAACACAAACACAAACACAACAGCCAAGACCCTGAGCTTCACAAACACAAACACAACAGCCCAGGCACTGAGCTTCAAAATCCCAAGCACAAAAAGCCCAGTCCCTGAGCTTCACAAATACAAACACAAACACAAACACCAACAGACAAGGCCCTGAGCTTCACAAACACAAACATCCCAGGCCCTGAGCTTCACAAACCCAAACATAAAAAGACAAGCAAACGCAAACACAAAAGCAAGCGCAAACGCAAATACAAACTCAAACACAACAGCCCAGGCCCTGAGCTTCACAAACACAAACACAAACGCCCAGGCCCTGAGCTTCACAAACACAAACACAAACACAACAGCCCTGGCCCTGTGCTTCACAAACACAAATAAAAACACAAACAAAACCACAAACACAAACATAACAGCCAAGACCCTGAGCTTCACAAACACAAACACAACAGCCCAGGCACTGAGCTTCAAAATCCCAAGCACAAAAAGCCCAGGCCCTGAGCTTCACAAATACAAACACAAACACAAACACCAACAGACCAGGCCCTGAGCTTCACAAACACAAACACAAACATCCCAGGCACTGAGCTTCACAAACCCAAACACAAACAGACACGCAAACGCAAACACAAAAGCAAGCGCAAGCGCAAAAACAAACACAAACACAACAGCCCAGGCCCTGAGCTTCACAAACACAAACACAAACACAACAGCCCAGGCCCTGAGCTTCACAATCACAAACACAAACACAACAGCCCAGGCCCTGAGTTTCACAAACACAAACACAAGCACAAACACTACAGCCCACACCCTGAGCTTCACAAACACAAACACAAACACAACAGCCCTGGCCCTGAGCTTCACAAACAGAAACACAACAGCCCAGGCCCTGAGCTTCACAAACACAAACACAAACAGCCCAGGCCCTGAGCTACACAAATACAAACACAAACACAGACACCAACAGACAAGGCCCTGAGCTTCACAAACACAAACGCAAACATCCCAGGCACTGAGCTTCACAAACCCAAACATAAAAAGACAAGCAAACGAAACACAAAAGCAAGCGCAAACGCAAATACAAACTCAAACACAACAGCCCAGGCCCTGAGCTTCACAAACACAAACACAAATGCCCAGGCCCTGAGCTTCACAAACACAAACACAAACACAACAGCCCAGGCCCTGTGCTTCACAAACACAAACAAAAACACAAACAAAAACACAAACACAAACACAACAGCCAAGACCCTGAGCTTCACAAACACAAACACAACAGCCCAGGCCCGGAGCTTCACAAACACAAACACAACAGTCCAGGCCCTGAGCTTCACAAACACAATCACAAACACAACAGCCCAGGCCCTGAGCTTCACAAATACAAACACAATCACAACAGCCCAGGCCCTGAGCTTCACAAACAGAAACACAAACACAACAGTCCATGCTCTGAGCTTCACAAACACAAGCACAAACACAACAGCCCAGGCCCTGAGCTTCACAAACACAAACACAAACACCACAGCCCAGGCCCTGAGCTTGACAAACACAGACACAAACACCACAGCCCAGCCCCTGAGCTTCACAAACACAAACACAACAGCCCTGGCCCTGGCTTCACAAGCACAAACACAAACACAACAGTCCTGGCCCTGAGCCTCACAAACACAAACTCAGACACAACAGCCCAGGCCCTGAGCTTCACAAACACAAACACAGACACATCTGCCCAGGCCCTGAGCTTCAAAAACACAAATACAAACACAAACACAACAGCTCCGGCCATGAGCTTCACAAACACAAACAGAACCACAACAGCCCAGGCCCTGAGCTTCAAAAACACAAACACTACAGCCCAGGCCCTGAGCTTCACAAACACAAACACAACAGCCCAGTCCCTGAGCTTCACAAACACAAACACAAACACAACAGCCCAGGCCCTGAGCTTCACAAACACAAACACAACAGCCCAGGCCCTGAGCTTCACAAACACAAACACAAATACCACAGCCCAGTCCCTGAGCTACACAAACACAAACACAAACACCACAGCCCAGCCCCTGAGCTTCACACACACAAACAGAAACACAACAGCCCAGGCCCTGGGCTTCACAAACACAAACACAGCAGCCCAGGCCCTGAGCTTCACAAGCACAAACACAAACACAACAGCCCTGGCCATGAGCTTTACAAACACAAACACAACAGCCCACGCCCTGAGCTTCACAAGCACAAACACAAACACCACAGCCCAGGCCCTGAGATTCAAAAACACAAACACAAACACCACAGCCCAGCCCATGAGCTTCACAAACACAAACATAAACACAAACACAACAGCCCAGGCCCTGAGATTGAAAAACACAAACACAAACACAACAGCCCAGGCCCAGAGCTTCACAAACACAAACACAAACACAACAGCTCAGGCCACGATCTTCACAAAAACTAACACAACCACAACAGTTCAGGCCCTGAGCTTCACAAACACAAACACTACAGCCCAGGCCCTGAGCTTCACAAACACAAACACAACAGCCCAGTCCCTGAGCTTCACAAACACAAACACAAACACAACAGCCCAGGCCCTGAGCTTCACAAACACAAAAACAACAGCCCAGGCACTGAGCTTCAAAATCCCAAGCACAAAAAGCCCAGGCCCTGAGCTTCACAAATACAAACACAAACACAAACACCAACAGCCCAGGCACTGAGCTTCACAAACACAAACATCCCAGGCACTGAGCTTCACAAACCCAAACAAAAACAGACACGCAAACGCAAACACAAAAGCAAGCGCAAGCGCAAAAACAAACACAAACACAACAGCCCAGGCCCTGAGCTTCACAAACACAAACACAATCACAAATACCCATGCCCTGAGCTTCACAAACACAAACACAAACACACCAGCCCTGGCCCTGGGCTTCACAAACACAAACAAAAACACAAACAAAAACACAACCACAAACACCAACAGACTAGGCCCTGAGCTTCACAAACACAAACACAAACATCCCAGGCCCTGAGCCTCACAAACACAAACACAAACAGACACGCAAACGCAAACACACAAGCAAGCGCAAGCGCAAAAACAAACACAAACACGACAGCCCAGGCCCTGAGCTTCACAAACACAAACACAAACACAAATACCCAGTCCCTGAGCTTCACAAACACAAACACAAATTAACAGCCCAGGCCCTGAGCTTCACAAACACAAACACAACAGCCCAGGCCCTGAGCTTCACAAACACAAACACAAATACCACAGCCCAGGCCCTGAGCTGCACAAACACAAACACAAACACCACAGCCCAGCCCCTGAGCTTCACACACACTAACAGAAACACAACAGCCCAGGCCCTGGCCTTCACAAACACAAACACAAACACAGCAGCCCAGGCTCTGAGCTTCACAAGCACAAACACAAACACAACAGCCCTGGCCATGAGCTTCACAAACACAAACACAAACACAACAGCCCACGCCCTGAGCTTCACAAGCACAAACACAAACACCACCGCCCAGGCCCTGAGCTTCAAAAACACAAACACAAACACCACAGCCCAGCCCATGAGCTTCACAAACACAAACATAAACACAAACACCACAGCCCAGGCCCTGAGCTTCACAAACACAAACACCAAAGCCCAGCTCCTGAGCTTCACAAACACAAACGCAAACACCACAGCCCAGGCCCTGAGCTTCACAAACACAAACAACACAGCCCAGAAACACAACAGCCCAGGCCAGGAGCTTCACAAACACAAACACAGCGGCCCAGGCCCTGAGCTTCACAAACACAAACACAAGCACATACACAACAGCACAGGCCCTGAGCTTCACAAACACAAACACAAACACATACACAACAGCCCAGGCCCTGAGCTTCACAAACACAAACACACAACAGCCCAGGCCCTGAGCTTCACAAACACACCCACAAACACAAACACAACAGCCAAGGCCCTGAGCTTCAAAAACGCAAACTCAAACACAAACACAACAGCTCAGACCCTGAGCTTCACAAACACAAACACAACAGCCCAGGCCCTAAGCTTCACAAACAGAAACACAACCACAAACACAAACACAAACACAACAACCCAGGCCTTGAGCTTCACAAACACAAACACAACAGCCCAGGCCCGGAGCTTCACAAACACAAACACAAACACAACAGCCCAGGCCCTGAGCTTCACAATCACAAACACAAACACAACAGCCCAGGCCCTGAGCTTCACAAACACAAACACAAGCACAAACACTACAGCCCACACCCTGAGCTTCACAAACACAAACACAAACACAACAGCCCTGGCCCTGAGCTTCACAAACACAAACACAAACACAACAGCCCAGGCCCTGAGCTTCACAAACACAAACACAAACAGCCCAGGGCCTGAGCTTCACAAATACAAACACAAACACAGACACCAACAGACAAGGCCCTGAGCTTCACAAACACAAACACAAACATCCCAGGCCCTGAGCTTCACAAACCCAAACATAAAAAGACAAGCAAACGCAAACACAAAAGCAAGCGCAAACGCAAATACAAACTCAAACACAACAGCCCAGGCCCTGAGCTTCACAAACACAAACACAAACACAAATGCCCAGGCCCTGAGCTTCACAAACACAAACACAAACACAACAGCCCTGGCCCTGTGCTTCACAAACACAAACAAAAACACAAACAAAAACACAAACACAAACACAACAGCCAAGACCCTGAGCTTCACAAACACAAACACAACAGCCCAGGCACTGAGCTTCAAAATCCCAAGCACAAAAAGCCCAGTCCCTGAGCTTCACAAATACAAACACAAACACAAACACCAACAGACAAGGCCCTGAGCTTCACAAACACAAACATCCCAGGCCCTGAGCTTCACAAACCCAAACATAAAAAGACAAGCAAACGCAAACACAAAAGCAAGCGCAAACGCAAATACAAACTCAAACACAACAGCCCAGGCCCTGAGCTTCACAAACACAAACACAAACACAAATGCCCAGGCCCTGAGCTTCACAAACACAAACACAAACACAACAGCCCTGGCCCTGTGCTTCACAAACACAAATAAAAACACAAACAAAAACACAAACACAAACACAACAGCCAAGACCCTGAGCTTCACAAACACAAACACAACAGCCCAGGCACTGAGCTTCAAAAACCCAAGCACAAAAAGCCCAGGCCCTGAGCTTCACAAATACAAACACAAACACAAACACCAACAGACCAGGCCCTGAGCTTCACAAACACAAACACAAACATCCCAGGCACTGAGCTTCACAAACCCAAACACAAACAGACACGCAAACGCAAACACAAAAGCAAGCGCAAGCGCAAAAACAAACACAAACACAACAGCCCAGGCCCTGAGCTTCACAAACACAAACTCAAACACAACAGCCCTGGCCCTGAGCTTCACAAACAGAAACACAACAGCCCAGGCCCTGAGCTTCACAAACACAAACACAAACAGCCCAGGCCCTGAGCTACACAAAAACAAACACAAACACAGACACCAACAGACAAGGCCCTGAGCTTCACAAACACAAACACAAACATCCCAGGCCCTGAGCTTCACAAACCCAAACATAAAAAGACAAGCAAACGAAACACAAAAGCCAGCGCAAACGCAAATACAAACTCAAACACAACAGCCCAGGCCCTGAGCTTCACAAACACAAACACAAACACAAATGCCCAGGCCCTGAGCTTCACAAACACAAACACAAACACAACAGCCCTGGCCCTGTGCTTCACAAACACAAACAAAAACACAAACAAAAACACAAACACAACAGCCAAGACCCTGACCTTCACAAACACAAACACAACAGCCCTGGCCCGGAGCTTCACAAACACAAACACAACAGTCCAGGCCCTGAGCTTCACAAACACAATCACAAACACAACAGCCCAGGCCCTGAGCTTCACAAATACAAACACAAACACAACAGCCCAGGCCCTGAGCTTCACAAACACAAACACAAACACAACAGTCCATGCTCTGAGCTTCACAAACAGAAGCACAAACACAACAGCCCAGGCCCTGAGCTTCACAAACACAAACACAAACACCACAGCCCAGGCCCTGAGCTTGACAAACACAGACACAAACACCACAGCCCAGCCCCTGAGCTTCACAAACACAAACACAACAGCCCTGGCCCTGGCTTCACAAGCACAAACACAAACACAACAGTCCTGGCCCTGAGCTTCACAAACACAAACACAGACACAACAGCCCAGGCCCTGAGCTTCACAAACACAAACACAGACACAACAGCCCAGGCCCTGAGCTTCAAAAACACAAATACAAACACAAACACAACGGCTCCGGCCATGAGCTTCACAAACACAAACAGAACCACAACAGCCCAGGCCCTGAGCTTCACAAACACAAACACTACAGCCCAGGCCCTGAGCTTCACAAACACAAACACAACAGCCCAGTCCCTGAGCTTCACAAACACAAACACAAACACAACAGCCCAGGCCCTGAGCTTCACAAACACAAACACAACAGCCCAGGCCCTGAGCTTCACAAACACAAACACAAATACCACAGCCCAGTCCCTGAGCTACACAAACACAAACACAAACACCACAGCCCAGCCCCTGAGCTACACACACACAAACAGTAACACAACAGCCCAGGCCCTGGGCTTCACAAACACAAACACAGCAGCCCAGGCCCTGAGCTTCACAAGCACAAACACAAACACAACAGCCCTGGCCATGAGCTTTACAAACTCAAACACAACAGCCCACGCCCTCAGCTTCACAAGCACAAACACAAACACCACAGCCCAGGCCCTGAGCTTCAAAAACACAAATACAAACACCACAGCCCAGCCCATGAGCTTCACAAACACAAACACAAACACAACAGCCCAGGCCCTGAGATTGAAAAACACAAACACAATCACAACAGCCCAGGCCCAGAGCATCACAAACACAAACACAAACACAACAGCTCAGGCCACGATCTTCACAAAAACTAACACAACCACAACAGTTCAGGCCCTGAGCTTCACAAACACAAACACTACAGCCCAGGCCCTGAGCTTCACAAACACAAACACAACAGCCCAGTCCCTGAGCTTCACAAACACAAACACAAACACAACAGCCCAGGCCCTGAGCTTCACAAACACAAAAACAACAGCCCAGGCACTGAGCTTCAAAATCCCAAGCACAAAAAGCCCAGGCCCTGAGCTTCACAAATACAAACACAAACACAAACACCAACAGACCAGGCCCTGAGCTTCACAAACACAAACATCCCAGGCTCTGAGCTTCACAAACCCAAACAAAAACAGACACGCAAACGCAAACACAAAAGCAAGCGCAAGCGCAAAAACAAACACAAACACAACAGCCCAGGCCCTGAGCTTCACAAACACAAACACAAACACAAATACCCATGCCCTGAGCTTCACAAACACAAACACAAACACACCAGCCCTGGCCCTGGGCTTCACAAACACAAACAAAAACACAAACAAAAACACAAACACAAACACCAACAGACCAGGCCCTGAGCTTCACAAACACAAACACAAACATCCCAGGCCCTGAGCCTCACAAACACAAACAGACACGCAAACGCAAACACACAAGCAAGCGCAAGCGCAAATACAAACACAAACACAACAGCCCAGGCCCTGAGCTTCACAAACACAAACACAAATACCCAGTCCCTGAGCTTCACAAACACAAATACAAACACAACAGCCCAGGCCCTGAGCTTCACAAACACAAACACAACAGCCCAGGCCCTGAGCTTCACAAACACAAACACAAATACCACAGCCCAGGCCCTGAGCTGCACAAACACAAACACAAACACCACAGCCCAGCCCCTGAGCTTCACACACACAAACAGAAACACAACAGCACAGGCCCTGGCCTTCACAAACACAAACACAAACACAGCAGCCCAGGCCCTGAGCTTCACAAGCACAAACACAAACACAACAGCCCACGCCCTGAGCTTCACAAGCACAAACACAAACACCACCGCCCAGGCCCTGAGCTTCAAAAACACAAACACAAACACCACAGCCCAGCCCATGAGCTTCACAAACACAAACATAAACACAAACACCACAGCCCAGGCCCTGAGCTTCACAAACACAAACACCAAAGCCCAGCTCCTGAGCTTCACAAACACAAACGCAAACACCACAGCCCATGCCCTGAGCTTCACAAACACAAACAACACAGCCCAGAAACACAACAGCCCAGGCCAGGAGCTTCACAAACACAAACACAGCGGCCCAGGCCCTGAGCTTCACAAACACAAACACAAGCACATACACAACAGCACAGGCCCTGAGCTTCACAAACACAAACACAAACACATACACAACAGCCCAGGCCCTGAGCTTCACAAACACAAACACAACAGCCCAGACCCTGAGCTTCACAAACACACCCACAAACACAAACACAACAGCTCAGGCCCTGAGCTTCACAAACACAAACACAACAGCCCAGGCCCTAAGCTTCACAAACAGAAACACAACCACAAACACAACAGCTCAGGCCCTGAGCTTCACAAACACAAACACAACAGCCCAGGCCCTAAGCTTCACAAACAGAAACACAACCACAAACACAAACACAAACACAACAACCCAGGCCTTGAGCTTCACAAACACAAACACTAACATAACAGCCCAGGCCCGGAGCTTCACAAACACAAACACAAACACAACAGCCCAGGCCCTGAGCTTCACAAACACAAACACTAACATAACAGTCCTGGCCCGGAGCTTCACAAACACAAACACAAACACAACAGCCAAGGCAATGAGCATCACAAACACTAACACAACAGTCCAGGCCCTGAGCTTCACAATCACAAACACAAACACAACAGCCCAGGCCCTGAGCTTCACAAACACAAACACGAACATAACAGCCCTGGCCATGAGTTTCACAAACACAAACACAAACACAACAGCCCAGGCCCTGAGCTTCACAAACACAAACACAAACACAACAGCCCAGGCCCTGAGCTTCACAAACACAAACACAAGCACAAACACTACAGCCCACACCCTGAGCTTCACAAACACAAACACAGCTGCCCAGGCCCGGAGCTTCACAAACACAAACACAAACACCACAGCCCAGGTCCTGAGCTTCACAATCGCAAAGACAAATAGAAACACCACAGACCAGGCCCTGAGCTTCACAAACACAAACACCAAAGCCCAGGCCCTGAGCTTCACAAACACAAACACAAACGCAAACACCACAGCCCAGGCCCTGAGCTTCAAAAACACAAACACCACAGCCCAGAAACACAACAGCCTAGGCCATGAGCCTCACACACACAAACACAGCAGCCCAGGCCCTGAGCTTCACAAACTCAAACACAAGCACAACAGCCCAGGCCCTGAGCTTCACAAACACAAACACAAACACATACACAACAGCCCAGGCCCTGAGCTTCACAAACACAAACACAACAGCCCAGGCCCTGAGCTTCACAAACACAAACACAACAGCCCAGGCCCTGAGATTCACGAACACAAACACTACAGCCCACGCCCTGAGCTACACAAACACAAACACAAACAAAACAGCCCCGGCCCTGAGCTTCACAAACACAAACACAGACACAACAGCCCTGGCCCTGAGCTTCAAAAACGCAAACTCAATCACAAACACAACAGCTCAGGCCCTGGGCTTCACAAACACAAACACAAACACAACAGCTCAGGCCCTGAGCTTCACAAACACAAACACTACAGCCCACGTCCTGAGCTTCACAAACACAAACACAACAGCCCAGGCCCTGAGCTTCACAAACACAAGCACAAACACAACAGCCCAGGACCTGAGCTTCACAAACACAAACACAAACACAAACACAACAGCCCAGGCCCAGAGCTTCACAAACACAAACACAAACACAACAGCTCAGGCCACGATCTTCACAAAAACTAACACAACCACAACAGTTCAGGCCCTGAGCTTCACAAACACAAACACAAACACTACAGCCCAGGCCCTGAGCTTCACAAACACAAACACAACAGCCCAGTCCCTGAGCTTCACAAACACAAACACAAACACAAACACAACAGCCCAGGCCCTGAGCTTCCAAACACAAACACAACAGCCCAGGCACTGAGCTTCAAAATCCCAAGCACAAAAAGCCCAGGCCCTGATCTTCACAAATACAAACACAAACACCAACAGACCAGGCCCTGAGCTTCACAAACACAAACATCCCAGGCACTGAGCTTCACAAAACCAAACAAAAACAGACACGCAAACGCAAACACAAAAGCAAGCGCAAGCGCAAAAACAAACACAAACACAACAGCCCAGGCCCTGAGCTTCACAAACACAAACACAAACACAAATACCCATGCCCTGAGCTTCACAAACACAAAAACAAACACAACAGCCCTGGCCCTGGGCTTCACAAACACAAACAAAAACACAAACTAAAACACAAACACAAACACCAACAGACCAGGCCCTGAGCTTCACAAACACAAACACAAACAGACACGCAAACGCAAACACACAAGCAAGCGCAAACGCAAAAACAAACACAAACACAACAGCCCAGGCCCTGAGCTTCAGAAACACAAACACAAACACAAATACCCAGTCCCTGAGCTTCACAAACACAAACACAAACACAACAGCCCAGGCACTGAGCTTCACAAACACAAACACAACAGCCCAGGCCCTGAGCTTCACAAACACAAACACAAATACCACAGCCCAGGCCCTGAGCTGCACAAACACAAACACAAACACCACAGCCCAGCCCCTGAGCTTCACACACACAAACAGAAACACAACAGACCAGGCCCTGGGCTTCACAAACACAAAGACAAACACAGCAGCCCAGGCCCTGAGCTTCACAAGCACAAACACAAACACAACAGCCCTGGCCATGAGCTTCACAAACACAAACACAAACACAACAGCCCACGCCCTGAGCTTCACAAGCACAAACACAAACACCACCGCCCAGGCCCTGAGCTTCAAAAACACAAACACCAAAGCCCAGCTCCTGAGCTTCACAAACACAAACGCAAACACCACAGCCCAGGCCCTGAGCTTCACAAACACAAACAACACAGCCCAGAAATACAACAGCCCAGGCCAGGAGCTTCACAAACACAAACACAGCGGCCCAGGCCCTGAGCTTCACAAACACAAACACAAACACATACACAACAGCACAGGCCCTGAGCTTCACAAACACAAACACAGACACAACAGCCCTGGTCCTGAGCTTCAAAAACGCAAACTCAAACACAAACACAACAGCTCAGGCCCTGGGCTTCACAAACACAAACACAAACACAACAGCTCAGGCCCTGAGCTTCACAAACACAAACACAAACACTACAGCCCACGCCCTGAGCTTCACAAACACAAACACAACAGCCCAGGCCCTGAGCTTCACAAACACAAGCACAAACACAACAGCCCAGGACCTGAGCTTCACAAACACAAACACAAACACAACAGCCCAGGCCCAGAGCTTCACAAACACAAACACAAACACAACAGCTCAGGCCACGATCTTCACAAAAACTAACACAACCACAACAGTTCAGGCCCTGAGCTTCACAAACACAAACACAAACACTACAGCCCAGGCCCTGAGCTTCACAAACACAAACACAAACACAACAGCCCAGGCCCTGAGTTTCACAAACACAAACAGAACAGCCCAGGCACTGAGCTTCAAAATCCCAAGCACAAAATGCCCAGGCCCTGATCTTCACAAATACAAACACAAACACAAACACCAACAGACCAGGTCCTGAGCTTCACAAACACAAACACCACAGCCCAGCCCCTGAGCTTCACACACACAAACAGAAACACAACAGTCCAGGCCCTGGGCTTCACAAACACAAACACAAACACAGCAGCCCAGGCCCTGAGCTTCACAAGCACAAACACAAACACAACAGCCCCGGCCATGAGCTTCACAAACACAAACACAAACACAACAGCCCACGCCCTGAGCTTCACAAGCACAAACACAAACACCACCGCCCAGGCCCTGAGCTTCAAAAACACAAACACAAACACCACAGCCCAGCCCATGAGCTTCACAAACACAAACATAAACACAAACACCACAGCCCAGGCCCTGAGCTTCACAAACACAAACACCAAAGCACAGCTCCTGAGCTTCACAAACACAAACGAAAACACCACAGCCCAGGCCCTGAGCTTCACAAACACAAACAACACAGCCCAGAAACACAACAGCCCAGGCCAGGAGCTTCACAAACACAAACACAGCGGCCCAGGCCCTGAGCTTCACAAACACAAACACAAACACATACACAACAGCACAGGCCCTGAGCTTCACAAACACAATCACAAACACATACACAACAGCCCAGGCCCTGAGCTTCACAAACACAAACACAACAGCCCAGGTCCTGAGCTTCACAAACACACCCACAAACACAAACACAACAGCCAAGGCTCTGAGCATCAAAAACGCAAACTCAAACACAAACACAACAGCTCAGGCCCAGAGCTTCACAAACACAAACACAACAGCCCAGGCCCTAAGCTTCACAAACAGAAACACAACCACAAACACAAACACAAACACAACAACCCAGGCCCTGAGCTTCACAAACACAAACACAACAGCCCAGGCCCGGAGCTTCACAAACACAAACACAAACACAACAGCCCAGGCCCTGAGCTTCACAAACACAAACACTAACATAACAGTCCTGGCCCGGAGCTTCACAAACACAAACACAAACACAACAGCCAAGGCCCTGAGCATCACAAACACTAACACAACAGTCCAGGCCCTGAGCATCACAATCACAAACACAAACACAACAGCCCAGGCCCTGAGCTTCACAAACACAAACACGAACATAACAGCCCTGGCCCTGAGTTTCACAAACACAAACACAAACACAACAGCCCAGGCCCTGAGCTTCACAAACACAAACACAAACACAACAGCCCAGGCCCTGAGCTTCACAAACACAAACACAAGCACACACACTACAGCCCACACCCTGAGCTTCACAAACACAAACACAGCTGCCCAGGCCCGGAGCTTCACAAACACAAACATAAAACACCACAGCCCAGGTCCTGAGCTTCACAATCGCAAAGACAAATACAAACACCACAGCCCAGGCCCTGAGCTTCACAAACACAAACACCAAAGCCCAGGCCCTGAGCTTCACAAACACAAACACAAACGCAAACACCACAGCCCAGGGCCTGAGCTTCACAAACACAAACACCACAGCCCAGAAACACAACAGCCCAGGCCATGAGCTTCACAAACACAAACACAGCAGCCCAGTCCCTGAGCTTCACAAACACAAACACAAACACAACAGCCCAGGCCCTGAGCTTCACAAACACAAACACAAACACATACACAACAGCCCAGGCCCTGAGCTTCACAAACACAAACACAACAGCCCAGGCCCTGAGCTTCACAAACACAACCACAAACACAAACACAACAGCCAAGCCCCTGAGCTTCACAAACACAAACACAAACACAACAGCCCAGGCCCTGAGATTCACGAACACAAACACTACAGCCCACGCCCTGAGCTACACAAACACAAACACAAACAAAACAGCCCCGGCCCTGAGCTTCACAAACACAAACACAGACACAACAGCTCAGGCCCTGGGCTTCACAAACACAAACACAAACACAACAGCTGAGGCCCTGAGCTTCACAAACACAAACACTACAGCCCAGGCCCTGAGCTTCACAAACACAACCACAAACACAAACACAACAGCCAAGCCCCTGAGCTTCACAAACACAAACACAAACACAACAGCCCAGGCCCTGAGATTCACGAACACAAACACTACAGCCCACGCCCTGAGCTACACAAACACAAACACAAACAAAACAGCCCCGGCCCTGAGCTTCACAAACACAAACACAGACACAACAGCCCACGCCCTGAGCTTCACAAACACAAACACAACAGCCCAGGCCCTGAGCTTCACAAACACAAGCACAAACACAACAGCCCAGGACCTGAGCTTCACAAACACAAACGCAAACACCACAGCCCAGGCCCTGAGCTTCACAAACCCAAACACAAACAGACACGCAAACGCAAACACAAAAGCAAACGCAAACACAAACGCAAACGCAAACACTGAAACACAAACACAACAGCCCAGGCCCTGAGCTTCACAAACACAAACACAAATGCCCAGGCCCTGAGCTTCACAAACACAAACACAAACACAACAGCCCTGGCCCTGAGCTTCACAAACACAAACAAAAACACAATCACAAACACAAACACAACAGCCCAGGCCCTGAGCTTGACAAACACAAACACAAACACAACAGCCCAGGCCCTAAGCTTCACAAACACAAACACAAACACATACACAACAGCACATGCCCTGAGCTTCACAAACACAAACACAAACACATACACAACAGCCCAGGCCCTGAGCTTCACAAACACAAACACAACAGCCCAGGCCCTGAGCTTCACGAACACACCCACAAACACAAACACAACATCCAAGGCTCTGAGCTTCAAAAACGCAAACTCAAACACAAACACAACAGCTCAGGCCCTGAGCTTCACAAACACAAACACAACAGCCCAGGCCCTAAGCTTCACAAACAGAAACACAACCACAAACACAAACACAAACACAACAACCCAGGCCCTGAGCTTCACAAACACAAACACAACAGCCCAGGCCCGGAGCTTCACAAACACAAACACAAACACAACAGCCCAGGCCCTGAGCTTCACAAACACAAACACTAACATAACAGTCCTGGCCCGGAGCTTCACAAACACAAACACAAACACAACAGCCAAGGCCCTGAGCATCACAAACATTAACACAACAGTCCAGGCCCTGAGCATCACAATCACAAACACAAACACAACAGCCCAGGCCCTGAGCTTCACAAACACAAACACGAACATAACAGCCCTGGCCCTGAGTTTCACAAACACAAACACAAACACAACAGCCCAGGCCCTGAGCTTCACAAACACAAACACAAACACAACAGCCCAGGCCCTGAGCTTCACAAACACAAACACAAGCACAAACACTACAGCCCACACCCTGAGCTTCACAAACACAAACACAGCTGCCCAGGCCCGGAGCTTCACAAACACAAACACAAACACCACAGCCCAGGTCCTGAGCTTCACAATCGCAAAGACAAATACAAACACCACAGCCCAGGCCCTGAGCTTCACAAACACAAACACCAAAGCCCAGGCCCTGAGCTTCACAAACACAAACACAAACGCAAACACCACAGCCCAGATCCTGAGCTTCACAAACACAAACACCACAGCCCAGAAACACAACAGCCCAGGCCATGAGCTTCACAAACACAAACAACACAGCCCAGAAACACAACAGCCCAGGCCCTGAGCTTCACAAACACAAACACATACACAACAGCACAGGCCCTGAGCTTCACAAACACAATCACAAACACATACACAACAGCCCAGGCCCTGAGCTTCACAAACACAAACACAACAGCCCAGGTCCTGAGCTTCACAAACACACCCACAAACACAAACACAACAGCCAAGGCTCTGAGCATCAAAAACGCAAACTCAAACAAAAACACAACAGCTCAGGCCCTGAGCTTCACAAACACAAACACAACAGCCCAGGCCCTAAGCTTCACAAACAGAAACACAACCACAAACACAAACACAAACACAACAACCCAGGCCCTGAGCTTCACAAACACAAACACAACAGCCCAGGCCCGGAGCTTCACAAACACAAACACAAACACAACAGCCCAGGCCCTGAGCTTCACAAACACAAACACTAACATAACAGTCCTGGCCCGGAGCTTCACAAACACAAACACAAACACAACAGCCAAGGCCCTGAGCATCACAAACACTAACACAACAGTCCAGGCCCTGAGCATCACAATCACAAACACAAACACAACAGCCCAGGCCCTGAGCTTCACAAACACAAACACGAACATAACAGCCCTGGCCCTGAGTTTCACAAATACAAACACAAACACAACAGCCCAGGCCCTGAGCTTCACAAACACAAACACAAACACAACAGCCCAGGCCCTGAGCTTCACAAACACAAACACAAGCACACACACTACAGCCCACACCCTGAGCTTCACAAACACAATCACAGCTGCCCAGGCCCGGAGCTTCACAAACACAAACATAAAACACCACAGCCCAGGTCCTGAGCTTCACAATCGCAAAGACAAATACAAACACCACAGCCCAGGCCCTGAGCTTCACAAACACAAACACCAAAGCCCAGGCCCTGAGCTTCACAAACACAAACACAAACGCAAACACAACAGCCCAGGCCATGAGCTTCACAAATGCAAACACAGCAGCCCAGGCCCTGAGCTTCACAAACACAAACACAAACACAACAGCCCAGGCCCTGAGCTTCACAAACACAAACACAAACACATACACAACAGCCCAGGCCCTGAGCTTCACAAACACAAACACAACAGCCCAGGCCCTGAGCTTCACAAACACAACCACAAACACAAACACAACAGCCAAGCCCCTGAGCTTCACAAACACAAACACAAACACAATAGCCCAGGCCCTGAGATTCACGAACACAAACACTACAGCCCACGCCCTGAGCTACACAAACACAAACACAAACAAAACAGCCCCGGCCCTGAGCTTCACAAACACAAACACAGACACAACAGCCCTGGCCCTGATCTTCAAAAACGCAAACTCAAACACAAACACAACAGCTCAGGCCCTGGGCTTCACAAACACAAACACAAACACAACAGCTGAGGCCCTGAGCTTCACAAACACAAACACTACAGCCCACGCCCTGAGCTTCACAAACACAAACACAACAGCCCAGGCCCTGAGCTTCACAAACACAAGCACAAACACAACACCCCAGGACCTGAGCTTCACAAACACAAACACAAACAGACACGCAAACGCAAACACAAAAGCAAACGCAAACACAAACGCAAACGCAAACACTGAAACACAAACACAACAGCCCAGGCCCTGAGCTTCACAAACACAAACACAAATGCCCAGGCCCTGAGCTTCACAAACACAAACACAAACACAACAGCCCTGGCCCTGAGCTTCACAAACACAAACAAAAACACAATCACAAACACAAACACAACAGCCCAGGCCCTGAGCTTGACAAACACAAACACAAACACAACAGCCCAGGCCCTAAGCTTCACAAACACAAACACAAACACATACACAACAGCACATGCCCTGAGCTTCACAAACACAAACACAAACACATACACAACAGCCCAGGCCCTGAGCTTCACAAACACAAACACAACAGCCCATGTCCTGAGCTTCACGAACACACCCACAAACACAAACACAACATCCAAGGCTCTGAGCTTCAAAAACGCAAACTCAAACACAAACACAACAGCTCAGGCCCTGAGCTTCACAAACACAAACACAACAGCCCAGGCCCTAAGCTTCACAAACAGAAACACAACCACAAACACAAACACAAACACAACAACCCAGGCCCTGAGCTTCACAAACACAAACACAACAGCCCAGGCCCGGAGCTTCACAAACACAAACACAAACACAACAGCCCAGGCCCTGAGCTTCACAAACACAAACACTAACATAACAGTCCTGGCCCGGAGCTTCACAAACACAAACACAAACACAACAGCCAAGGCCCTGAGCATCACAAACATTAACACAACAGTCCAGGCCCTGAGCATCACAATCACAAACACAAACACAACAGCCCAGGCCCTGAGCTTCACAAAGACAAACACGAACATAACAGCCCTGGCCCTGAGTTTCACAAACACAAACACAAACACAACAGCCCAGGCCCTGAGCTTCACAAACACAAACACAAACACAACAGCCCAGGCCCTGAGCTTCACAAACACAAACACAAGCACAAACACTACAGCCCACACCCTGAGCTTCACAAACACAAACACAGCTGCCCAGGCCCGGAGCTTCACAAACACAAACACAAACACCACAGCCCAGGTCCTGAGCTTCACAATCGCAAAGACAAATACAAACACCACAGCCCAGGCCCTGAGCTTCACAAACACAAACACCAAAGCCCAGGCCCTGAGCTTCACAAACACAAACACAAACGCAAACACCACAGCCCAGATCCTGAGCTTCACAAACACAAACACCACAGCCCAGAAACACAACAGCCCAGGCCATGAGCTTCACAAACACAAACACAGCAGCCCAGGCCCTGAGCTTCACAAACACAAACACAAACACAACAGCCCAGGCCCTGAGCTTCACAAACACAAACACAAACACATACACAACAGCCCAGGCCCTGAGCTTCACAAACACAAACACAACAGCCCAGGACCTGAGCTTCAGAAACACAACCACAAACACAAACACAACAGCCAAGCCCCTGAGCTTCACAAACACAAACACAAAAACAACAGCCCAGGCCCTGAGATTCACGAACACAAACACTACAGACCACGCCCTGAGCTACACAAACACAAACACAAACAAAACAGCCCCGGCCCTGAGCTTCACAAACACAAACACAGACACAACAGCCCTGGCCCTGAGCTTCAAAAACGCAAACTCAAACACAAACACAACAGCTCAGGCCCTTGGCTTCACAAACACAAACACAAACACAACAGCTCAGGCCCTGAGCTTCACAAACACAAACACTACAGCCCACGCCCTGAGCTTCACAAACACAAACACAACAGCCCAGGCCCTGAGCTTCACAAACACAAGCACAAACACAACAGCCCAGGATTTGAGCTTCACAAACACAAACGCAAACACCACAGCCCAGGCCCTGAGCTTCACAAACCCAAACACAAACAGACACGCAAAAGCAAACACAAAAGCAAACGCAAACACAAACGCAAACGCAAACACTGAAACACAAACACAACAGCCCAGGCCCTGAGCTTCACAAACACAAACACAAATGCCCAGGCCCTGAGCTTCACAAACACAAACACAAACACAACAGCCCTGGCCCTGAGCTTCACAAACACAAACAAAAACACAATCACAAACACAAACACAACAGCCCAGGCCCTGAGCTTCACAAACACAAACACAAACACAACAGCCCAGGCCCTAAGCTTCACAAACACAACCACAAACACAAACACAACAGCCAAGGCCCTTAGCTTCACAAACACAAACACAACAGCCCAGGCCCGGAGCTTCACAAACACAAACACAACAGTCCAGGCCCTGAGCTTCACAAACACAAACACAAGCACAATCACTGCAGCCCACACCCTGAGCTTCACAAACACAAACACAAACACAACATTCCAGCCCCTGAGCTTCACAAACACAAACACAAACACAACAGCTCAGGCACAGAGCTACACAAACACAAACACAACAGCCCAGGCCCGGAGCTTCACAAACACAAACACAAACACCACAGCCCTGGCCCTGAGCTGCACAAAGACAAACACAAACACCACAGCCCAGCCCCTGAGCTTCACACACACAAACAGAAACACAACAGCCCAGGCCCTGGGCTTCACAAACACAAACACAAACACAGCAGCCCAGGCCCTGAGCTTCACAAGCACAAACACAAACACAACAGCCCTGGCCCTGAGCTTCACAAACACAAACAGAAACACATACACAACAGCCCAGGCCCTGAGCTTCACACACACAAACACAACTGCCCAGGCCCTGAGCTTCACAAACACAACCACAAACACAACAGCCAAGGCCCTGAGCATCACAAACACTAACACAAACACAACAGCCAAGGCCCTGAGCATCACAAACACTAACACAACAGTCCAGGCCCTGAGCATCACAATCACAAACACAAACACAACAGCCCAGGCCCTGAGCTTCACAAACACAAACACGAACATAACAGCCCTGGCCCTGAGTTTCACAAACACAAACACAAACACAAACACAACAGCCCAGGCCCTGAGCTTCACAAACACAAACACAAACACAACAGCCCAGGCCCTGAGCTTCACAAACACAAACACAAGCACAAACACTACAGCCCACACCCTGAGCTTCACAAACACAAACACAGCTGCCCAGGCCCGGAGCTTCACAAACACAAACACAAACACCACAGCCCAGGTCCTGAGCTTCACAATCGCAAAGACAAATACAAACACCACAGCCCAGGCCCTGAGCTTCACAAACACAAACACCAAAGCCCAGGCCCTGAGCTTCGCAAACACAAACACATCCGCAAACACCACAGCCCAGGCCCTGAGCTTCACAAACACAAACACCACAGCCCAGAAACACAACAGCCCAGACCATGAGCTTCACAAACACAAACACAGCAGCCCAGTCCCTGAGCTTCACAAACACAAACACAAACACAACAGCCCAGGCCCTGAGCTTCACAAACACAAACACAAACACATACACAACAGCCCAGGCCCTGAGCTTCACAAACACAAACACAACAGCCCAGGCCCTGAGCTTCACAAACACAACCACAAACACAAACACAACAGCCAAGCCCCTGAGCTTCACAAACACAAACACAAACACAACAGCCCAGGCCCTGAGATTCACGAACACAAACACTACAGCCCACGCCCTGAGCTACACAAATACAAACACAAACAAAACAGCCCCGGCCCTGAGCTTCACAAACACAAACACAGACACAACAGCCCTGGCCCTGAGCTTCAAAAACGCAAACTCAAACACAAACACAACTGCTCAGGCCCTGGGCTTCACAAACACAAACACAAACACAACAGCGCAGGCCCTGAGCTTCACAAAAACAAACACTACAGCCCACGCCCTGAGCTTCACAAACACAAACACAACAGCCCAGGCCCTGAGCTTCACAAACACAAGCACAAACACAACAGCCCAGGACCTGAGCTTCACAAACACAAACGCAAACACCACAGCCCAGGCCCTGAGCTTCACAAACCCAAACACAAACAGACACGCAAACGCAAACACAAAAGCAAACGCAAACACAAACGAAAACGCAAACACTGAAACACAAACACAACAGCCCAGGCCGTGAGCTTCACAAACACAAACACAAATGCCCAGGCCCTGAGCTTCACAAACACAAACACAAACACAACAGCCCTGGCCCTGAGCTTCACAAACACAAACAAAAACACAATCACAAACACAAACACAACAGCCCAGGCCCTGAGCTTCACAAACACAAACACAAACACAACAGCCCAGGCCCTAAGCTTCACAAACACAACCACAAACACAAACACAACAGCCAAGGCCCTTAGCTTCACAAACACAAACACAGCAGCCCAGGCCCGGAGCTTCACAAACACAAACACAACGGTCCAGGCCCTGAGCTTCACAAACACAAACACAAGCACAAACACTGCAGCCCACACCCTGAGCTTCACAAACACAAACACAAACACAACATTCCAGCCCCTGAGCTTCACAAACACAAACACAAACACAACAGCCCAGGCCCTGAGCTTCACAAACACAAACACAAACACAACAGCTCAGGCACAGAGCTTCACAAACACAAACACAACAACCCAGGCCCGGAGCTTCACAAACACAAACACAAACACCACAGCCCAGGCCCTGAGCTGCACAAAGACAAACACAAACACCACAGCCCAGCCCCTGAGCTTCACACACACAGACAGAAACACAACAGCCCAGGCCCTGGGCTTCACAAACACAAACACAAACACAGCAGCCCAGGCCCTGAGCTTCACAAGCATAAACACAAACACAACATCCCTGGCCATGAGCTTCACAAACACAAACACAAACACCACAGCCCAGCCCATGAGCTTCACAAACACAAACATAAACACAAACACCACAGCCCAGGCCCTGAGCTTCAACAACACAAACACAAACACAACAGCCCAGGCCCTGAGCTTCACAAACACAAACACAAACACAACAGCACAGGCCACGATCTTCACAAACACAAACACCACAGCCCAGACCCTGAGCTTCACAAACACAAATACAAACACCACAGCCCAGCCCCTGAGCTGCACAAACACAAACACAAACACAAACACTACAGCCCCGGCCCTGAGCTTCACAAACACAAACACCACAGCCCAGACCCTGAGCTTCACAAACACAAATACAAACACCACAGCCCAGCCCCTGAGCTGCACAAACACAAACACAAACACCACAACCCAGGCAGTTTGCTTCACAAACACAAACACCACAGCCCAGGCCCTGAGCTTCACAATCTCAAACACAAACACCACAGCCCCGGCCCAGAGCTTCACAAACACAAACACAAACACCACAGCCCAGGCCCTGAGCTTCACAAACACAATCACAAACACCTCAGCCCAGGCCCTGAGCTTCACAAACACAAACACAAACACCACAGCCCAGGCCGTTTGCTTCACAAACACAAACACCACAGCCCAGGCCCTGAGCTTCACAAACACAAACACTACAGCGCAGGCCCTGAGATTCACAAACACAAACACCATAGCCCAGGCCCAGGGCTTCACAAACACAAACGCGAACAGCCCGGGCCCAGAGCTTCACAAACACAAACACAAACAGCCCAGGCACTGAGCTTCACAAACACAAACACAAACACATTCAGCACGGTCCCTGAGCTTCACAAACACCAACACAAACACAAACACGAACAGCCCAGGCCCTGAGCTTCACAAACACAAACACAAACAGCCCAGGCCCTGAGCTTCACAAACACAAACACAAACAGCCCAGGCCCTGAGCTTCACAAACACAAACACAAACACAACAGCCAAGGCCCAGGGCTTCACAAACACAAACGCGAACAGCCCGTGCCCAGAGCTTCACAAACACAAACACATACACAAACAGCCCAGGCCCTGAGCTTCACAAACACAATCACAAACACCTCAGCCCAGGCCCTGAGCTTCACAAACACAAACACAAACACAAACACCACAGCCCAGGCCGTTTGCTTCACAAACACAAACACCACAGCCCAGGCCCTGAGCTTCACAAACACAAACACTACAGCGCAGGCCCTGAGATTCACAAACACAAACACCACAGCCCAGGCCCAGGGCTTCACAAACACAAACGCGAACAGCCCGGGCCCAGAGCTTCACAAACACAAACACAAACAGCCCAGGCACTGAGCTTCACAAACACAAACACAAACACAAACACATTCAGCACGGTCCCTGAGCTTCACAAACACCAACACAAACACAAACACAAACAGCCCAGGCCCTGAGCTTCACAAACACAAACACAAACAGCCCAGGCCCTGAGCTTCACAAACACAAACACAAACAGCCCAGGCCCTGAGCTTCACAAACACAAACACAAACACAACAGCCAAGGCCCAGGGCTTCACAAACACAAACGCGAACAGCCCGTGCCCAGAGCTTCACAAACACAAACACATACACAAACAGCCCAGGCACTGAGCTTCACAAACACAACCACAAACACAAACACAACAGCCAAGGCCCTTAGCTTCACAAACACAACACAGCAGCCCAGGCCCGGAGCTTCACAAACACAAACACAACAGTCCAGGCCCTGAGCTTCACAAACACAAACACAAACACAAACACAAACACAGCAGCCCAGGCCCGGAGCTTCACAAACACAAACACAACAGTCCAGCCCCTGAGCTTCACAAACACAAACACAAACACAACAGCCCAGGCCCTGAGCTTCACAAACACAAACACAAACACAACAGCTCAGGCACAGAGCTTCACAAACACAAACACAACAGCCCAGGCCCGGAGCTTCACAAACACAAACACAAACACCACAGCCCAGGCCCTGAGCTGCACAAACACAAACACAAACACCACAGCCCAGGCCCTGGGCTTCACAAACACAAACACAAACACAGCAGCCCAGGCCCTGAGTTTCACAAGCACAAACACAAACACAACAGCCCTCGCCATGAGCTTCACAAACACAAACACAAACACAACAGCCCACGCCCTGAGCTTCAAAAACACTAACACAAACACCACAGCCCAGCCCATGAGCTTCACAAACTCAAACATAAACACAAACACCACAGCCCAGGCCCTGAGCTTCAACAACACAAACACAAACACAACAGCCCAGGCCCTGAGCTTCGCAAACACAAACACAAACACAACAGCACAGGCCACGATCTTCACAAACACAAACACTACAGCCCCGGCCCTGAGCTTCACAAACACAAACACCACAGCCCAGACCCTGAGCTTCACAAACACAAATACAAACACCACAGCCCAGCACCTGAGCTGCACAAACACAAACACAAACACAAACACCACAACCCAGGCCGTTTGCTTCACAAACACAAACACCACAGCCCAGGCCCTGAGCTTCACAAACACAAACACAAACACCACAGCCCAGGCCCAGAGCTTCACAAACACAAACACAAACACCACTGCCCAGGCCCTGAGCTTCACAAACACAATCACAAACACCTCAGCCCAGGCCCTGAGCTTCACAAACACAAACACAAACACAACCACCACAGCCCAGGCCGTTTGCTTCACAAACACAAACACCACAGCCCAGGCCCTGAGCTTCACAAACACAAACACCACAGCCCAGGCCCAGAGATTCTCAAACACAAACACAAACGCAAACACAAACACTACAGCGCAGGCCCTGAGATTCACAAACACAAACACCATAGCCCAGGCCCAGGGCTTCACAAACACAAACGCGAACAGCCAGGGCCCAGAGCTTCACAAACACAAACACAAACACAAACAGCCCAGGCACTGAGCTTCACAAACACAAACACAAACACATTCAGCACGGTCCCTGAGCTTCACAAACACCAACACAAACACAAATACAAACAGCCCGGGCCCTGAGCTTCACATACACAAACACAATCAGCCCAGGCCCTGAGCTTCACAAACACAAACACAAACAGCCCAGGCCCTGAGCTTCACAAACACAAACACAAACAGCCCAGGCCCTGAGCTTCACAAACACAAACACAAACACAACAGCCAAGGCCCAGGGCTTCACAAACACAAACGCGAACAGCCCAGGCACTGAGCTTCACAAACACAAACACATTCAGCACGGTCCCTGAGCTTCACAAACACCAACACAAACACAAATACAAACAGCTCGGGCCCAGAGCTTCACATACACAAACACAAACACAACAGCCAAGGCCCGGAGCTTAACAAACACAAAAGTCCAGGCCCTGAGCTTCACAAACACAAACACAAACAGCCCAGGCCCTGAGCTTCGCAAACACAAACACAAACAGCCCAGGCCCTGAGCTTCACAAACACAAACACAAACAGCCCAGGCCCTGAGCTTCACAAACACAAACACAAACACAACAGCCAAGGCCCGGAGCTTCACAAACACAACAGCCCAGGCCCTGAGCTTCACAAATACAAACACAAACACAGACACCAACAGACCAGGCCCTGAGCTTCACAAACACAAACACAAACAGCCCACGCCCTGAGCTTCACAAACGCAAACATAAAAAGACACGCAAACGCAAAAACAAACACAAACACAACAGCCCTGGCCCTGAGCTTCACAAACACAAACACAAATGCCCTGGTCCTGAGCTTCACAAATACAAACACAACAGCCCAGGCCATGAGCTTCACAAACACAAACACAGCAGCCCAGGCCCTGAGCTTCACAAACACAGACACAAACACAACAGCCCAGGCCCTGAGCTTCAGAAACACAAACACAACAGCCCAGGCCCTGAGCTTCACAAACACAACCACAAACACAAACACAATAGCCAAGGCCCTGAGAATCACTAACACAAACACAAACACAACAGCCCAGGCCCGTAGCTTCACAAACACAAACACAACAGTCCAGGCCCTGAGCTTCACAAACACAAACACAAACACAACAGCCCGGGCCCTGAGCTTCACAAACACAAACACAAGCGTAAACACAACAGCTCAGGCCACGAGCTTCACAAACACAAACACAAACAAAAGAGCTCAGGCCCTGAGCTTCACAAAAACAAACACAACAGCCCAGGCCCTGAGCTTCACAAACACAAACACAAACAGCCCAGGCCCTGAGCTTCACAAACACAAACACAAACACAACAGCCAAGGCCCAGGGCTTCACAAACACAAACGCGAACAGCCCAGGCACTGAGCTTCACAAACACAAACACAAACACATTCAGCACGGTCCCTGAGCTTCACAAACACCAACACAAACACAAATACAAACAGCTCGGGCCCAGAGCTTCACATACACAAACACAAACACAACAGCCAAGGCCCGGAGCTTCACAAACACAAAAGTCCAGGCCCTGAGCTTCACAAACACAAACACAAACAGCCCAGGCCCTGAGCTTCTCAAACACAAACACAAACAGCCCAGGCCCTGAGCTTCACAAACACAAACACAAACAGCCCAGGCCCTGAGCTTCACAAACACAAACACAAACACAACAGCCAAGGCCCGGAGCTTCACAAACACAACAGCCCAGACCCTGAGCTTCACAAATACAAACACAAACTCAGACACCAACAGACCAGGCCCTGAGCTTCACAAACACAAACACAAACAGCCCACGCCCTGAGCTTCACAAACGCAAACATAAAAAGACACGCAAACGCAAAAACAAACACAAACACAACAGCCCAGGCCCTGAGCTTCACAAACACAAACACAAATGCCCTGGTCCTGAGCTTCACAAATACAAACACAACAGCCCAGGCCATGAGCTTCACAAACACAAACACAGCAGCCCAGGCCCTGAGCTTCACAAACACAGACACAAACACAACAGCCCAGGCCCTGAGCTTCAGAAACACAAACACAACAGCCCAGGCCCTGAGCTTCACAAACACAACCACAAACACAAACACAATAGCCAAGGCCCTGAGCATCACTAACACAAACACAAACACAACAGCCCAGGCCCGGAGCTTCACAAACACAAACACAACAGTCCAGGCCCTGAGCTTCACAAACACAAACACAAACACAACAGCCCGGGCCCTGAGCTTCACAAACACAAAAACAAGCGTAAACACAACAGCTCAGGCCACGAGCTTCACAAACACAAACACAAACAAAACAGCTCAGGCCCTGAGCTTCACAAAAACAAACACAACAGCCCAAGCCCTGAACTTCACAAACACAAACACAAACACAACAGCCCAGGCCCTGAGCTTCACAAACACAAACACAAACACAACCGCCCAGGCCCGGAGCTTCACAAACACAAACACAACAGTCCAGGCCCTGAGCTTCACAAACACAAACACAACAGCCCGGGGCCAGAGCTTCACAAACACAAACACAAGCATAAACACAACAGCCCAGGCGCTGAACTTCAAAAACGCAAACACAAACACAAACACAACAGCTCAGGCCCTGAGCTTCACAAACGCAAACATAAGAAGACACGCAAATGCAAAAACAAACACAAACACAACAGCCCAGGCACTGAGCATCACAAACACAAACGCAAATGCCCTGGCCCTGAGCTTCACAAATACAAACACAACAGCCCAGGCCATGAGCTTCACAAACACAAACACAGCAGCCCAGGCCCTGAGCTTCACAAACACAATCACAAACACAACAGCCCAGGCCCTGAGCTTCACAAACACAAACACAAACACTACAGCCCAGGCCCTGAGCTTCAGAAACACAAACACAACAGCCCAGGCCCTGAGCTTCACAAACACAACCACAAACACAAACACAACAGCCAAGGCCCTGAGCATCACAAACACAAACACAACAGCCCAGGCCCGTCGCTTCACAAACACAAACACAACAGTCCAGGCCCTGAGCTTCACAAACACAAACACAAACACAACAGCCCAGGCCCTGAGCTTCACAAACACAAACACAAACATAACAGCCCTGGCCCTGAGCATCACAAACACAAACACAACAGCCCATGCCCTGAGCTTCACAAACACAAACACTACAGCCCACTCCCTGAGCTACACAAACACAAACACAAACACAACAGCCCGGGCCCTGAGCTTCACAAACACAAACACAAGCATAAACACAACAGCCCAGGCGCTGAGCTTCAAAAAGGCAAACACAAACACAAACACAACAGCTCAGGTCCTGAGCTTCACAAACACAAACAGAAACACAACAGCTCAGGCCCTGAGCTTCACAAAAACAAACACAACAGCCCAAGCCCTGAGCTTCACAAACACAAACACAAACACAACAGCCCAGTCCCTGAGCTTCACAAACACAAACACAAACACAACAGCCCAGGCCCGGAGCTTCACAAACACAAACAAAAACGCCACGGACAAGGCCCTGAGCTTCACAGAGCCAAACACAAACAGACACGCAAACGCAACACAAAAGCAAACGCAAACACAAACACAAACACAACAGCCCAGGTCCTGAGTTTCACAAAGACAAACACAACAGCCCTGGCCGTGAGCTTCACAAAGATAAACAAAAACACAATCACAAACACAAACACAACAGCCCAGGCCCTGTGCTTCACAAGCACAAGCACAAACACAACAGCCCAGGCCCTGAGCTTCACAAACACAAACACAACAGCCCAGGCCCGGAGCTTCACAAACACAAGTACAAACATAACAGCCCAGGCCCTGAGCTTCACAAACACAAACACTAACATAACAACCCTGGCCCTGAGTTTCACAAACACAAACACAAATAACAACAGCCAAGGCCCTGAGCTTCACAAACACAAACACAACTGTCCAGGCCCTGAGCTTCTCAAACACAAAGACAAACACAACAGCCCAGGCCCTGAGCTTCACAAACACAAACACTAACATAACAGCCCTGGCCCTGAGTTTCACAAACACAAACACAAACACAACAGCCCAGGCCCTGAGCTTCACAAACACAAACACAAACACAACAGCCCAGGTCCTGAGCTTCACAAACACAAACACAAGCACAAACACTACAGCCCACACCCTGAGCTTCACAAACACAAACACAAACACAACAGCCCAGGCCCTGAGCTTCACAAACACAAACACAACAGCCCAGGCCCTGAGCTTCACAAACACAAACACAAACACAAACACAGCAGCTCAGGCACTGAGCTTCACAAACACAAACACAACAGCCCAGGCCCGGAGCTTCACAAACACAAACACCACAGCCCAGGCCCTGAGCTTCACAAACACAAACACCAAAGCCCAGCTCCTGAGCTTCACAAACACAAATGCAAACACCACAGCCCAGGCCCTGAGCTTCACAAACACAAACAACACAGCCCAGAAACACAACAGCCCAGGCCAGGAGCTTCACAAACACAAACACAGCGGCCCAGGCCCTGAGCTTCACAAACACAAACACAAACACATACACAACAGCACAGGCCCTGAGCTTCACAAACACAAACACAAACACATACACAACAGCCCAGGCCCTGAGCTTCACAAACACAAACACAACAGCCCAGGCCCTGAGCTTCACAAACACACCCACAAACACAAACACAACAGCCAAGACCCTGAGCTTCAAAAACGCAAACTCAAACACAAACACAACAGCTCAGGCCCTGAGCTTCACAAACACAAACACAACAGCCCAGGCCCTAAGCTTCACAAACAGAAACACAACCACAAACACAAACACAAACACCAAAGCCCAGGCCCTGAGCTTCACAAACACTAACATAACAGTCCTGGCCCGGAGCTTCACAAACACAAACACAAACACAACAGCCAAGGCCCTGAGCATCACAAACACTAACACAACAGTCCAGGCCCTGAGTTTCACAATCACAAACACAAACACAACAGCCCAGGCCCTGACCTTCACAAACACAAACTCGAACATAACAGCCCTGGCCCTGAGTTTCACAAACACAAACACAAACACAACAGCCCAGGCCCTGAGCTTCACAAACTCTAACACAAACACAACAGCCCAGGCCCTGAGCTTCGCAAACACAAACACAAGCACAAACACTACAGCCCACACCCTGAGCTTCACAAACACAAACACAACTGCCCAGTCCCGGAGCTTCACAAACACAAACACAAACACCACAGCCCAGGTACTGAGCTTCACAATCGCAAAGACAAATACAAACACCACAGCCCAGGCCCTGAGCCTCACAAACACAAACACCAAAGCCCAGGCCCTGAGCTTCACAAACACAAACACAAACGCAAACACCACAGCCCAGGCCCTGAGCTTCACAAACACAAACACCACGGCGCAGAAACACGACAGCACAGGCCATGAGCTTCACAAACTCAAACACAGCAGCCCAGGCCCTGAGCTTCACAAACACAAACAACACAGCCCAGAAACACAACAGCCCAGGCCAGGAGCTTCACAAACACAAACACAGCGGCCCAGGCCCTGAGCTTCACAAACACAAACACAAACACATACACAACAGCACAGGCCCTGAGCTTCACAAACACAAACACAAACACATACACAACAGCCCAGGCCCTGAGCTTCACAAACACAAACACAACAGCCCAGGCCCTGAGCTTCACAAACACACCCACAAACACAAACACAACAGCCAAGGCCCTGAGCTTCAAAAACGCAAACTCAAACACAAACACAACAGCTCAGGCCCTGAGCTTCACAAACACAAACACAACAGCCCAGGCCCTAAGCTTCACAAACAGAAACACAACCACAAACACAAACACAAACACCAAAGCCCAGGCCCTGAGCTTCACAAACACAAACACTAACATAACAGTCCTGGCCCGGAGCTTCACAAACACAAACACAAACACAACAGCCAAGGCCCTGAGCATCACAAACACTAACACAACAGTCCAGGCCCTGAGCTTCACAATCACAAACACAAACACAACAGCCCAGGCCCTGAGCTTCACAAACACAAACACGAACATAACAGCCCTGGCCCTGAGTTTCACAAACACAAACACAAACACAACAGCCCAGGCCCTGAGCTTCACAAACACAAACACAAACACAACAGCCCAGGCCCTGAGCTTCACAAACACAAACACAAGCACAAACACTACAGCCCACACCCTGAGCTTCACAAACACAAACACAACTGCCCAGGCCCGGAGCTTCACAAACACAAACACAAACACCACAGCCCAGGTCCTGAGCTTCACAATCGCAAAGACAAATAGAAACACCACAGCCCAGGCCCTGAGCTTCACAAACACAAACACCAAAGCCCAGGCCCTGAGCTTCACAAACACAAACACAAACGCAAACACCACAGCCCAGGCCCTGAGCTTCACAAACACAAACACCACATCGCAGAAACACAACAGCCCAGGCCATGAGCTTCACAAACACAAACACAGCAGCCCAGGCCCTGAGCTTGACAAACACAAACACAAACACATACACAACAGCCCAGGCCCTGAGCTTCACAAACACAAACACAACAGCCCAGGCCCTGAGCTTCACAAACACAACCACAAACACAAACACAACAGCCAAGGCCCTGAGCTTCACAAACACAAACACAAACACAACAGCCCAGGCCCTGAGATTCACGAACACAAACACTACATCCCACGCCCTGAGCTACACAAACACAAACACAAACAAAACAGCCCAGGCCCTGAGCTTCACAAACACAAACACAGACACAACAGCCATGGCCCTGAGCTTCAAAAACGCAAACTCAAACACAAACACAACTGCTCAGGCCCTGGGCTTCACAAACACAAACACAAACACAAACACAACAGCTCAGGCCCTGAGCATCACAAACACAAACACTACAGCCCACGCCCTGAGCTTCACAAACACAAACACAACAGCCCAGGCCCTAAGCTTCACAAACACAAGCACAAACACAACAGCCCAGGACCTGAGCTTCACAAACACAAACACAAACACCACAGCCCAGGCCCTGAGCTTCACAAACCCAAACACAAACAGACACGCAAACGCAAACACAAAAGCAAACGCAAACACAAACGCAAACGCAAACACTGAAACACCAACACAACAGCCCAGGCCCTGAGCTTCACAAACACAAACACAAATGCCCAGGCCCTGAGCTTCACAAACACAAACACAAACACAACAGCCCTGGCCCTGAGCTTCACAAACACAAACAAAAACACAATCACAAACACAAACACAACAGCCCAGGCCCTGAGCTTCACAAACACAAACACAAACACAACAGCCCAGGCCCTAAGCTTCACAAACACAAACACAACCACAAACACAAACACAACAGCCAAGGCCCTGAGCTTCACAAACACAAACACAGCAGCCCAGGCCCGGAGCTTCACAAACACAAACACAACAGTCCAGGCCCTGAGCTTCACAAACACAAACACAAGCACAAACACTGCAGCCCACACCCTGAGCTTCACAAACACAAACACAAACACAACATCCCAGCCCCTGAGCTTCACAAACACAAACACAAACACAACAGCCCAGGCCCTGAGCTTCACAAACACAAACACAAACACAAACACAACAGCTCAGGCACAGAGCTTCACAAACACAAACACAACAGCCCAGGCCCGGAGCTTCACAAACACAAACACAAACACCACAGCCCAGGCCCTGAGCTTCACAATCACAAAGACAAATACAAACACCACAGCCCAGGCCCTGAGCTTCACAAACACAAACACCAAAGCCCAGGCCCTGAGCTTCACAAACACAAACACAAACGCAAACACCACAGCCCAGGCCCTGAGCTTCACAAACACAAACACCACAGCCCAGAAACACAACAGCCCAGGCCATGAGCTTCACAAACACAAACACAGCTGCCCAGGCCCTGAGCTTCACAAACACAAACACAAACACAACAGCCCAGGCCCTGAGCTTCACAAACACAAACACAAACACATACACACCAGCCCAGGCCCTGAGCTTCACAAACACAAACACAACAGCCCAGGCCCTGAGCTTCACAAACACAACCACAAACACAAACACAACAGCCAAGGCCCTGAGCTTCACAAACACAAACACAAACACAACAGCCCAGGCCCTGAGCTTCACAAACACAAACACAAACACAACAGCCCAGGCCCTGAGCTTCACAAACACAAACACAAACACATACACACCAGCCCAGGCCCTGAGCTTCACAAACACAAACACAACAGCCCAGGCCCTGAGCTTCACAAACACAACCACAAACACAAACACAACAGCCAAGGCCCTGAGCTTCACAAACACAAACACAATCACAACAGCCCAGGCCCGGAGCTTCACAAACACAAACACAACAGTCCAGGCCCTGAGCTTCACAAACACAAACACAAGCACAAACACTACAGCCCACACCCTGAGCTTCACAAACACAAACACAACTGCCCAGGCCCGGAGCTTCACAAACACAAACACAAACACCACAGCCCAGGTCCTGAGCTTCACAATCGCAAAGACAAATACAAACACCACAGCCCAGGCCCTGAGCTTCACAAACACAAACACCAAAGCCCAGGCCTGAGCTTCACAAACACAAACACAAACGCAAACACCACAGCCCAGGCCCTGAGCTTCACAAACACAAACACCACATCCCAGAAACACAACAGCCCAGGCCATGAGCTTCACAAACACAAACACAGCAGCCCAGGCCCTGAGCTTCACAAACACAAACACAACAGACCAGGCCCTGAGCTTGACAAACACAAACAGAAACACATACACAACAGCCCAGGCCCTGAGCTTGACAAACACAAACACAACAGCCCAGGCCCTGAGCTTCACAAACACAACCACAAACACAAACACAACAGCCAGGGCCCTGAGCTTCACAAACACAAACACAAACACAACAGCCCAGGCCCTGAGATTCACGAACACAAACACTACAGTCCACGCCCTGAGCTACACAAACACAAACACAAACAAAACAGCCCCGGCCCTGAGCTTCACAAATACAAACACAGACACAACAGCCCTGGCCCTGAGCTTCAAAAACGCAAACTCAAACACAAACACAACTGCTCAGGCCCTGGGCTTCACAAACACAAACACAAACACAACAGCTCAGGCCCTGAGCATCACAAACACAAACACTACAGCCCACGCCCTGAGCTTCACAAACACAAACACAACAGCCCAGGCCCTGAGCTTCACAAACACAAGCACAAACACAACAGCCCAGGACCTGAGCTTCACAAACACAAACACAAACACCACAGCCCAGGCCCTGAGCTTCACAAACCCAAACACAAACAGACACGCAAACGCAAACACAAAAGCAAACGCAAACACAAACGCAAACGCAAACACTGAAACACAAACACAACAGCCCAGGCTCTGAGCTTCACAAACACAAACACAAATGCCCAGGCCATGAGCTTCACAAACACAAAAACAAACACAACAGCCCTGGCCCTGAGCTTCACAAACACAAACACAAACACAACAGCCCAGGCCCGAAGCTTCACAAACACAAACACAACCACAAACACAAACACAACAGCCAAGGCCCTGAGCTTCACAAACACAAACACAACAGCCCAGGCCCGGAGCTTCACAAACACAAACACAACAGTCCAGGCCCTGAGCTTCACAAACACAAACACAAGCACAAACACTACAGCCCACACCCTGAGCTTCACAAACACAAACACAACTGCCCAGGCCCGGAGCTTCACAAATACAAACACAAACACCACAGACCAGGTCCTGAGCTTCACAATCGCAAAGACAAATACAAACACCACAGCCCAGGCCCTGAGCTTCACAAACACAAACACCAAAGCCCAGGCCTGAGCTTCACAAACACAAACACAAACGCAAACACCACAGCCCAGGCCCTGAGCTTCACAAACACAAACACCACATCCCAGAAACACAACAGCCCAGGCCATGAGCTTCACAAACACAAACACAGCAGCCCAGGCCCTGAGCTTCACAAACACAAACACAACAGACCAGGCCCTGAGCTTGACAAACACAAACAGAAACACATACACAACAGCCCAGGCCCTGAGCTTGACAAACACAAACACAACAGCCCAGGCCCTGAGCTTCACAAACACAACCACAAACACAAACACAACAGCCAGGGCCCTGAGCTTCACAAACACAAACACAAACACAACAGCCCAGGCCCTGAGATTCACGAACACAAACACTACAGTCCACGCCCTGAGCTACACAAACACAAACACAAACAAAACAGCCCCGGCCCTGAGCTTCACAAATACAAACACAGACACAACAGCCCTGGCCCTGAGCTTCAAAAACGCAAACTCAAACACAAACACAACTGCTCAGGCCCTGGGCTTCACAAACACAAACACAAACACAACAGCTCAGGCCCTGAGCATCACAAACACAAACACTACAGCCCACGCCCTGAGCTTCACAAACACAAACACAACAGCCCAGGCCCTGAGCTTCACAAACACAAGCACAAACACAACAGCCCAGGACCTGAGCTTCACAAACACAAACACAAACACCACAGCCCAGGCCCTGAGCTTCACAAACCCAAACACAAACAGACACGCAAACGCAAACACAAAAGCAAACGCAAACACAAACGCAAACGCAAACACTGAAACACAAACACAACAGCCCAGGCTCTGAGCTTCACAAACACAAACACAAATGCCCAGGCCATGAGCTTCACAAACACAAAAACAAACACAACAGCCCTGGCCCTGAGCTTCACAAACACAAACACAAACACAACAGCCCAGGCCCGAAGCTTCACAAACACAAACACAACCACAAACACAAACACAACAGCCAAGGCCCTGAGCTTCACAAACACAAACACAACAGCCCAGGCCCGGAGCTTCACAAACACAAACACAACAGTCCAGGCCCTGAGCTTCACAAACACAAACACAAGCACAAACACTGCAGCCCACACCCTGAGCTTCACAAACACAAACACAAACACAACATCCCAGCCCCTGAGATTCACAAACACAAACACAAACACAACAGCCCAAGCCCTGAGCTTCACAAACACAAACACAACAGCTCAGGCACAGAGCTTCACAAACACAAACACAACAGACCAGGCCCGGAGCTTCACAAACACAAACACAAACACCACAGCCCAGGCCCTGAGCTTCACAAACACAAACACAAACATAACAGCCCTGGCCCTGAGCTTCACAAACACAAACACAAACACAACAGCCCATGCCCTGAGCTGCACAAACACAAACACTACAGCCCACGCCCTGAGCTACACAAACACAAACCCAAACACAACAGCCCGGGCCCTGAGCTTCACAAACACAAACACAAACACAACAGCCCAGGCCCTGAGCTTCAAAAACTCAAACTCAAATGCAAACACAACAGCTCAGGCCCTGAGCTTCACAAACACAAACACAACAGCCCAGGCCCAAAGCTTCACAAACACAACAACAGACACAAACAAAAACACAACAATCCAGGCCCTGAGCTTCAAAAACGCAAACTCAAATACAAACACAACAGCTCAGGCCCTGAGCATCACAAACACAAACACAACAGCCCAGGCCCGGAGCTTCACAAACACAAACACAAACACAATCACAAACACAAACACAACAGCCCAGGCTCTGAGCTTCACAAACACAAACACAAACACAACAGCCCAGGCCCTAAGCTTCACAATCACAACCACAAACACAAACACAACAGCCAAGGCCCTGAGCTTCACAAACACAGACACAGCAGCCCAGGCCCGGAGCTTCACAAACACAAACACAACAGTCCAGGCCCTGAGCTTCACAAACACAAACACAAGCAAAAACACTGCAGCCCACACCCTGAGCTTCACAAACACAAACACAAACACAACATCCCAGCCCCTGAGCTTCACAAACACAAACACAAACACAACAGCCGAGGCCCTGAGCTTCACAAACACAAACACAAACACAAACACAGCAGCTCAGGCCCTGAGCTTCACAAACACAAACACAACAGCCCAGGCCCGGAGCTTCACAAACACAAACACGAACACCACATCCCAGGCCCTGAGCTTCACAATCATAAAGACAAATACAAACACCACAGCCCAGGCCCTGAGCTTAACAAACACAAACACCAAAGCCCAGGCCCTGAGCTTCACAAACACAAACACAAACGCAAACACCACAGCCCAGGCCCTGAGCTTCACAAACACAAACACCACAGCCCAGAAACACAACAGCCCAGGCCATGAGCTTCACAAAGACAAACCCAGCAGCCCAGGCCCTGAGCTTCACTAACACAAACACAAACACAACAGCCCAGGCCCTGAGCTTCACAAACACAAACACAAACACATACACAACAGCCCAGGCCCTGAGCTTCACAAACACAAACACAACAGCCCAGACCCTGAGCTTCACAAACACAACCACAAACACAAACACAACAGCCAAGGCCCTGAGCTTCACAAACACAATGACAAACACTACAGCCCATGCCCGGAGCTTCACAAACACAAACACAACAGTCCAGGCCCTGAGCTTCACAAACACAAACACAAACACAACAGCCCAGCCCCTGAGCTTCACAAACAAAAACACAAATATAACTGCCCTGGCCCTGAGCTTCAGAAACTCAAACACAAACAAAACAGCCCATGCCCTGAGCTTCACGAACACAAACACTACAGCCCACGCCCTGAGCTACACAAACACAAACACAAACACAACAGCCCAGGCCCTGAGCTTCGCAAACACAAACACAAACACAACAGCCCAGGCCCTGAGCTTCACAAACACAAACACAAACACCACAGCCCAGGCCCTGAGCTTCACAAACCCAAACACAAACAGACACGCAAACGCAAACACAAAAGCAAACGCAAACACAAACGCAAACGCAAACACAAAACACAAACACAACAGCCCAGGCCCTGAGCTTCACAAACACAAACATAAACACAACAGCCCTGGCCCTGAGCTTCACAAACACTAACAAAAACACAATCACAAACACAAACACAACAGCCCAGGCCCTGAGCTTCACAAACACAAACACAAACACAACAGCCCAGGCCCTAAGCTTCACAAACACAACCACAAACACAACAGCCAAGGCCCTGAGCTTCACAAACACACACACAACAGCCCAGGCCCTGAGTTTCACAAACACAAACAAAAACACAATCACAAACACAACAGCCCACACCCTCAGCTTCACAAACACTAACACAAACACAAACGCCCAGGCCCTGAGCATCACAAACACAAACACAAACAAAAGCACAAAAGCCCAGGCCCAGAGCTTCACAAACACAAACACAAACACAAACGCCCAGACCCTGAGCTTCACAAACACAAATACAAAAGCCCTGGCGCTGAGCAACACAAACACAAACACAAACACAAAAGCCCAGGCGCTGTGCAACACAAACACAAACACAAACACAAACGCACAGGCCCTGATGTTCACAAACACAAACACAAATACCCATGGCCTGAGCTTCACAAACACAAACACAAACGCCAAGGCCCTGAGCTTCTCAATCACAAACACAAACACAAACACCCAGGCCCTGAGCTTCACAAACAAAAACACAAACACAACAGCGCAGGCCCTGAGCTTCAAAAACGCAAACTCAAACACAAACACAACAGCTCAGGCCCTGAGCTTCACAAACACAAACACAACAGCCCAGGCCCTAAGCTTCACAAACACAACCACAAACACAAACACAAACACAACAGCCCAGGCCCTGAGCTTCACAAACACAAACATAAACACAACAGCCCTGGCCCTGAGCTTCACAAACACTAACAAAAACACAATCACAAACACAAACACAACAGCCCAGGCCCTGAGCTTCACAAACACAAACACAAACACAACAGCCCAGGCCCTAAGCTTCACAAACACAACCACAAACACAACAGCCAAGGCCCTGAGCTTCACAAACACACACACAACAGCCCAGGCCCTGAGTTTCACAAACACAAACAAAAACACAATCACAAACACAACAGCCCACACCCTCAGCTTCACAAACACTAACACAAACACAAACGCCCAGGCCCTGAGCATCACAAACACAAACACAAACAAAAGCACAAAAGCCCAGGCCCAGAGCTTCACAAACACAAACACAAACACAAACGCCCAGACCCTGAGCTTCACAAACACAAATACAAAAGCCCTGGCGCTGAGCAACACAAACACAAACACAAACACAAAAGCCCAGGCGCTGTGCAACACAAACACAAACACAAACACAAACGCACAGGCCCTGATGTTCACAAACACAAACACAAATACCCATGGCCTGAGCTTCACAAACACAAACACAAACGCCAAGGCCCTGAGCTTCTCAATCACAAACACAAACACAAACACCCAGGCCCTGAGCTTCACAAACAAAAACACAAACACAACAGCGCAGGCCCTGAGCTTCAAAAACGCAAACTCAAACACAAACACAACAGCTCAGGCCCTGAGCTTCACAAACACAAACACAACAGCCCAGGCCCTAAGCTTCACAAACACAACCACAAACACAAACACAAACACAACAACCCAGGCCCTGAGCTTCACAAACACAAACACAACAGCCCAGGCACGGAGCTTCACAAACACAAACACAATCACAAACACAAACACAACAGCCCAGGCCCTGAGCTTCACAAACACAAACACAACAGCCCAGGCCCTAAGCTTCACAAACACAACCACAAACACAACAGCCAAGGCCCTGAGCTTCACAAACACATACACAACAGCCCAGGCCCTGAGCTTCACAAACACAAACAAAAACACAATCACAAACACAAACACAAACGCCCAGGCCCTGAGCATCACAAACACAAATACAAAATAAACACAAACACAAATGCCCAGGCCCTGAGCTTCACAAACACAAACACAAAAGCCGAGGCCCTGAGCTTCACAAACACAAACACAAACGCCCATGCCCTGAGCTTCACAATCACAAACACAAACACAAAAGCCCATTCCCTGAGCTGCACAAACACAAACACAAATGCCCATTCACTGAGCTACACAAACACAAACACAAGCACAAAAGACCACGCCCTGAGCAACACAAACACAAAAACAAAAGCCCAGGTCCTGAGCTTCTCAAACACAAACACAAACGCACAGGCCCTGAGATTCACAAACACAAACACAAACGCCCAGGCCCTGAGCTACACAAACACAAACTCAAACGCCCAGGCCCTGAGCTTCACAAACACAAACACAAACAAAAGCACAAAAGCCCAGGCCCAGAGCTTCACAAACACAAACACAAACGCCCAGACACTGAGCTTCACAAACACAAACACAAAAGCCCTGGCCCTAAGCAACACAAACACAAACACAAACACAAAAGCCCAGGCGCTGTGCAACACAAACACAAACACAAACACAAACGCACAGGCCCTGATGTTCACAAACACAAACGCCCATGGCCTGAGCTTCACAAACATAAACACAAACGCCAAGGCCCTGAGCTTCACAATCACAAACACAAACACAAACACAAACACCCAGGCCCTGAGCTTCACAAACACAAACACAAACACAACAGCCCAGGCCCTGAGCTTCAAAAACGCAAACACAAACACAAACACAACAGCTCAGGCCCTGAGCTTCACAAACACAAACACAACAGTCCAGGCCCTAAGCTTCACAACACATCCACATCCACAAACACAAACACAACAACCCAGGCCCTGAGCTTCACAAACACAAACACAACAGCCCAGGCCCGGAGCTTTGCAAACACAAACACAAACACAACAGCCAAGGCCCTGAGCTTCACAAACACAAACACAACAGTCCAGGCCCTGAGCTTCACAAACACAAACACAACAGCCCAGGCCCTGAGCTTCACAAACACAAACAATAACATAACAGCCCTGGCCCTGAGTTTCACAAACACAAACACAAACACAACAGCCCAGGCCCTGAGCTTCACAAACACAAACACTAACATAACAGCCCTGGCCCTGAGCTACACAAACACAAACACAAACACAACAGCCAAGGCCCTGAGCTTCACAAACACAAACACAACAGTCCAGGCCCTGAGCTTCACAAACACAAACACAACAGCCCAGGCCCTGAGCTTCACAAACCCAAACAATAACATAACAGCCCTGGCCCTGAGTTTCACAAACACAAACACAAACACAACAGCCCAGGCACTGAGCTTCACAAACACAAACACAAACACAACAGCCCAGGCCCTGAGCTTCACAAACACAAACACAAGCACAAACACTACAGCCCACACCCTGAGCTTCACAAACACAAACACAACAGCAAAGGCCCTGAGCTTCACAAACACAAACACAACAGCCCAGGCCCTGAGCTTCACAAACACAAACACAAACACAAACACAGCAGCTCAGGCACTTAGCTTCACAAACACAACCACAACAGCCCAGGCCCGGAGCTTCACAAACACAAACACAAACACCACAGCCCAGGTCCTGTGCTTCACAATCGCAAAGACAAATAGAAACACCACAGCCCAGGCCCTGAGCTTCACAAACACAAACACCAAAGCCCAGGCCCTGAGCTTCACAAACACAAACACAAACGCAAACACCACAGCCCAGGCCCTGAGCTTCACAAGCACAAACACCACAGCCCTGAAACACAACAGCCCAGGCCATGAGCTTCACAAACACAAACACAAACACAGCAGCCCAGGCCCTGAGCTTCACAAACACAAACACAAACACAACAGCCCAGGCCCTGAGCGACACAAAGACAAAGACAAACACAAACACAACAGCCCAGGCCCTGAGCTTCACAAACACAACCACAAACACAAACCAACAGCCAAGGCCCTGAGCTTCACAAACACAAACACAAACACAACAGCCCAGGCCCTGAGCTTCACGAACACAAACACAACAGTCCAGGCCCTGAGCTTCACAAACACAAAGACAAACACAACAGCCCAGGCCCTGAGCTTCACCAACACAAACACAAACATAACAGCCCTGGCCCTGAGCTTCACAAACTCAAACACAAACAAAACAGCCCTTGCCCTGAGCTTCACGAACACAAACACTCCAGCTCACGCCCTGAGCTACACAAACACAAACACAAACACAACAGCCCGGGCCCTGAGCTTCACAAACACAAATACAAGCACAACAGCCCTGGCCCTGAGCTTCAAAAACGCAAACTCAAACACAAACACAACAGCTCAGGCCCTGGGCTTCACAAACACAAACACAAACACAGCAGCTCAGGCCCTCAGCTTCACAAACACAAACACTAACACAACAGCCCAGGACCTGAGCTTCACAAACACAAACACAAACACCACAGCCCAGGCCCTGAGCTTCACAAACCCAAACACAAACAGACACGCAAACGCAAACACAAAAGCAAACGCAAACGCAAACACAAAAACACAAACACAACAGCCTAGGCCCTGAGCTTCACAAACACAAACACAAATGCCCTGGCCCTGAGCTTCACAAACACAAATACAAACACAACAGCCCTGGCCCTGAGCTTCACAAACACAAACAAAAACACAATCACAAACACAAACACAACAGCCCAGGTCCTGAGCTTCACAAACACAAACACAAACACAACAGCCCAGTCCCTAAGCTTCACAAACACAACTACAAACACAAACACAACAGCCAAGGCCCTGAGCTTCACAAACACAAACACAGCAGACCAGGCCCGGAGCTTCACAAACACAAACACAACAGTCCAGGCCCTGAGCTTCACAAACACAAACACGACAGCCCACACCCTGATCTTCACAAACACAAACACAAACACAACATCCCATCCCCTGAGCTTCACAAACACAAACACAAACACAACAGCCAAGGCCCTGAGCTTCACAAATACAAACACAAACACAAACACAGCAGCTCAGGCACTGAGCTTCACAAACACAAACACAACAGCCCAGGCCCGGAGCTTCACAAACACAAACACAAACACCGCAGCCCAGGCCCTGAGCTTCACAATCACAAAGACAAATACAAACACCACAGCCCAGGCACTGAGCTTCACAAACACAAACACCACAGCCCACAAACACAACAGCCCAGGCCATGAGCTTCACAAACACAAACACAGCAGCCCAGGCCCTGAGCTTCACAAACACAAACACAAACACAACAGCCCAGGCGCTGAGCTTCACAAACACAAACACATACACAACAGCCCAGGCCCTGAGCTTCACAAACACAAACACAACAGCCCAGGCCCTGAGCTTCACAAACACAAACACAAACACAACAGTCCAGGCCCTGAGCTTCACAAACACAAACACAACAGCCCAGGCCCTGAGCTTCACAAACACAAACACAAACATAACAGCCCTGGCCCTGAGCTTCACAAACTCAAAAACAAACAAAACAGCCCATGCCCTGAGCTTCACGATCACAAACAGAACAGCCCACGCCCTGAGCTACACAAACACAAACACACACACAACAGCCCGGGCCCTGAGCTTCACAAACACAAACACAAATACAACAGCCCAGGCCCTGAGCTTCAAAAACGCAAACTCAAAGACAAACACAACAGCTCAGGCCCTGAGATTCACAAACACAAACACAACAGCCCAGGCCCTAAGCTTCACAAACACAACAACAAACACAAACAAAAACACAGCAACCCATGCCCTGTGCTTCACAAACACAAACACAACAGCCCAGGCCCGGAGCTTCACAAACACTAACACAAACACAACAGCCCAGGCCCTGAGCTTCACAAACACAAACACTAACATAACAGCCCTGGCCCTGAGTTTCACAAACTCAAACACAAATATAACAGCCAAGGCCCTGAGCTTCACAAACACAAACACAACAGTCCAGGCACTGAGCTTCACAAACACAAACACAACAGCCCAGGCCCTGAGCTTCACAAACACAAACACTAACATAACAGCCCTGGCCCTCAGTTTCACAAACACAAACACAAACACAACAGCCCAGGCCCTGAGCTTCACAAACACAAACACAAACACAACAGCCCAGGCACTGAGCTTCACAAACACAAGCACAAACACTACAGCCCACACCCTGAGCTTCACAAACACAAACACAAACACAACAGCCGAGGCCCTGAGCTTCACAAACACAAACACAACAGCCGAGGCCCTGAGCTTCACAAACACAAACACAAACACAAACACAGCAGCTCAGGCCCTGAGCTTCACAAACACAAACACAACATCACAGGCCCTGAGCTTCACAAACACAAACACAAACACAACAGCCCAGCCCCTGAGCTTCACAAACAAAAACACAAATATAACTGCCCTGGCCCTGAGCTTCAGAAACTCAAACACAAACAAAACAGCCCATGCCCTGAGCTTCACGAACACAAACACTACAGCCCACGCCCTGAGCTACACAAACACAAACACAAACACAACAGCCCAGGCCCTGAGCTTCGCAAACACAAACACAAACACAACAGCCCAGGCCCTGAGCTTCACAAACACAAACACAAACACCACAGCCCAGGCCCTGAGCTTCACAAACCCAAACACAAACAGACACGCAAACGCAAACACAAAAGCAAACGCAAACACAAACGCAAACGCAAACACAAAACACAAACACAACAGCCCAGGCCCTGAGCTTCACAAACACAAACACAATTGCCCAGGCCCTGAGCTTCACAAACACAAACATAAACACAACAGCCCTGGCCCTGAGCTTCACAAACACTAACAAAAACACAATCACAAACACAAGCACAACAGCCCAGGCCCTGAGCTTCACAAACACAAACACAAACACAACAGCCCAGGCCCTAAGCTTCACAAACACAACCACAAACACAACAGCCAAGGCCCTGAGCTTCACAAACACACACACAACAGCCCAGGCCCTGAGTTTCACAAACACAAACAAAAACACAATCACAAACACAACAGCCCACACCCTCAGCTTCACAAACACTAACACAAACACAAACGCCCAGGCCCTGAGCATCACAAACACAAACACAAACAAAAGCACAAAAGCCCAGGCCCAGAGCTTCACAAACACAAACACAAACACAAACGCCCAGACCCTGAGCTTCACAAACACAAATACAAAAGCCCTGGCGCTGAGCAACACAAACACAAACACAAACACAAAAGCCCAGGCGCTGTGCAACACAAACACAAACACAAACACAAACGCACAGGCCCTGATGTTCACAAACACAAACACAAATACCCATGGCCTGAGCTTCACAAACACAAACACAAACACAAACGCCAAGGCCCTGAGCTTCTCAATCACAAACACAAACACAAACACCCAGGCCCTGAGCTTCACAAACAAAAACACAAACACAACAGCGCAGGCCCTGAGCTTCAAAAACGCAAACTCAAACACAAACACAACAGCTCAGGCCCTGAGCTTCACAAACACAAACACAACAGCCCAGGCCCTAAGCTTCACAAACACAACCACAAACACAAACACAAACACAACAACCCAGGCCCTGAGCTTCACAAACACAAACACAACAGCCCAGGCACGGAGCTTCACAAACACAAACACAATCACAAACACAAACACAACAGCCCAGGCCCTGAGCTTCACAAACACAAACACAACAGCCCAGGCCCTAAGCTTCACAAACACAACCACAAACACAACAGCCAAGGCCCTGAGCTTCACAAACACATACACAACAGCCCAGGCCCTGAGCTTCACAAACACAAACAAAAACACAATCACAAACACAAACACAAACGCCCAGGCCCTGAGCATCACAAACACAAATACAAAATAAACACAAACACAAATGCCCAGGCCCTGAGCTTCACAAACACAAACACAAAAGCCGAGGCCCTGAGCTTCACAAACACAAACACAAACGCCCATGCCCTGAGCTTCACAATCACAAACACAAACACAAAAGCCCATTCCCTGAGCTGCACAAACACAAACACAAATGCCCATTCACTGAGCTACACAAACACAAACACAAGCACAAAAGACCACGCCCTGAGCAACACAAACACAAAAACAAAAGCCCAGGTCCTGAGCTTCTCAAACACAAACACAAACGCACAGGCCCTGAGATTCACAAACACAAACACAAACGCCCAGGCCCTGAGCTACACAAACACAAACTCAAACGCCCAGGCCCTGAGCTTCACAAACACAAACACAAACAAAAGCACAAAAGCCCAGGCCCAGAGCTTCACAAACACAAACACAAACGCCCAGACACTGAGCTTCACAAACACAAACACAAAAGCCCTGGCCCTAAGCAACACAAACACAAACACAAACACAAAAGCCCAGGCGCTGTGCAACACAAACACAAACACAAACACAAACGCACAGGCCCTGATGTTCACAAACACAAACGCCCATGGCCTGAGCTTCACAAACATAAACACAAACGCCAAGGCCCTGAGCTTCACAATCACAAACACAAACACAAACACAAACACCCAGGCCCTGAGCTTCACAAACACAAACACAAACACAACAGCCCAGGCCCTGAGCTTCAAAAACGCAAACACAAACACAAACACAACAGCTCAGGCCCTGAGCTTCACAAACACAAACACAACAGTCCAGGCCCTAAGCTTCACAACACATCCACATCCACAAACACAAACACAACAACCCAGGCCCTGAGCTTCACAAACACAAACACAACAGCCCAGGCCCGGAGCTTCGCAAACACAAACACAAACACAACAGCCAAGGCCCTGAGCTTCACAAACACAAACACAACAGTCCAGGCCCTGAGCTTCACAAACACAAACACAACAGCCCAGGCCCTGAGCTTCACAAACACAAACAATAACATAACAGCCCTGGCCCTGAGTTTCACAAACACAAACACAAACACAACAGCCCAGGCCCTGAGCTTCACAAACACAAACACTAACATAACAGCCCTGGCCCTGAGCTACACAATCACAAACACAAACACAACAGCCAAGGCCCTGAGCTTCACAAACACAAACACAACAGTCCAGGCCCTGAGCTTCACAAACACAAACACAACAGCCCAGGCCCTGAGCTTCACAAACACAAACAATAACATAACAGCCCTGGCCCTGAGTTTCACAAACACAAACACAAACACAACAGCCCAGGCACTGAGCTTCACAAACACAAACACAAACACAACAGCCCAGGCCCTGAGCTTCACAAACACAAACACAAGCACAAACACTACAGCCCACACCCTGAGCTTCACAAACACAAACACAACAGCAAAGGCCCTGAGCTTCACAAACACAAACACAACAGCCCAGGCCCTGAGCTTCACAAACACAAACACAAACACAAACACAGCAGCTCAGGCACTAAGCTTCACAAACACAACCACAACAGCCCAGGCCCGGAGCTTCACAAACACAAACACAAACACCACAGCCCAGGTCCTGTGCTTCACAATCGCAAAGACAAATAGAAACACCACAGCCCAGGCCCTGAGCTTCACAAACACAAACACCAAAGCCCAGGCCCTGAGCTTCACAAACACAAACACAAACGCAAACACCACAGCCCAGGCCCTGAGCTTCACAAGCACAAACACCACAGCCCAGAAACACAACAGCCCAGGCCATGAGCTTCACAAACACAAACACAAACACAGCAGCCCAGGCCCTGAGCTTCACAAACACAAACACAAACACAACAGCCCAGGCCCTGAGCGACACAAAGACAAAGACAAACACAAACACAACAGCCCAGGCCCTGAGCTTCACAAACACAACCACAAACACAAACCAACAGCCAAGGCCCTGAGCTTCACAAACACAAACACAAACACAACAGCCCAGGCCCTGAGCTTCACAAACACAAACACAACAGTCCAGGCCCTGAGCTTCACAAACACAAAGACAAACACAACAGCCCAGGCCCTGAGCTTCACCAACACAAACACAAACATAACAGCCCTGGCCCTGAGCTTCACAAACTCAAACACAAACAAAACAGCCCTTGCCCTGAGCTTCACGAACACAAACACTCCAGCTCACGCCCTGAGCTACACAAACACAAACACAAACACAACAGCCCGGGCCCTGAGCTTCACAAACACAAATACAAGCACAACAGCCCTGGCCCTGAGCTTCAAAAACGCAAACTCAAACACAAACACAACAGCTCAGGCCCTGGGCTTCACAAACACAAACACAAACACAACAGCTCAGGCCCTGAGCTTCACAAACACAAACACTAACACAACAGCCCAGGACCTGAGCTTCACAAACACAAACACAAACACCACAGCCCAGGCCCTGAGCTTCACAAACCCAAACACAAACAGACACGCAAACGCAAACACAAAAGCAAACGCAAACGCAAACACAAAAACACAAACACAACAGCCTAGGCCCTGAGCTTCACAAACACAAACACAAATGCCCTGGCCCTGAGCTTCACAAACACAAATACAAACACAACAGCCCTGGCCCTGAGCTTCACAAACACAAACAAAAACACAATCACAAACACAAACACAACAGCCCAGGTCCTGAGCTTCACAAACACAAACACAAACACAACAGCCCAGTCCCTAAGCTTCACAAACACAACTACAAACACAAACACAACAGCCAAGGCCCTGAGCTTCACAAACACAAACACAGCAGACCAGGCCCGGAGCTTCACAAACACAAACACAACAGTCCAGGCCCTGAGCTTCACAAACACAAACACGACAGCCCACACCCTGATCTTCACAAACACAAACACAAACACAACATCCCATCCCCTGAGCTTCACAAACACAAACACAAACACAACAGCCAAGGCCCTGAGCTTCACAAATACAAACACAAACACA